>NC_134485.1:98822411-98954911 GCF_040206685.1 Ascaphus truei | reverse complement strand
ACTAACAGCCCAAATTCACAGCAATTCCGATATCGCTGGAGTACAAATCCACTCACAAGAACACTAAGTGGCTCTGTACGCTGACGATATTATTCTGACCCTGACCAAGCCGCTCATCTCGTTACCTAACCTGTTCGTGCTTTTAAAGCGTTTTGCTCAGATCTCGGCGTTTAAAATAAATCAAACAAAATCAGAGGAACTAAGCCTTAACATCCCCCGGGAGATGGAGAAGCTGATTGAACTCAACTTCGAGTTTAAGTGGCGATCCTCATCCATAAGGTACCTAGGGGTGCATATCACAAAAAAGATAGGTGCCCTATATCAAGCAAATTACCCTAGTCTATTGCAGACTCTAAAAAAGGAATTGAAGATGTTACGCCGGTGCTGCCCGCAGACCAGACCAGTCCCCTGTGCTGAGGTGGGACGTAAGGATACACGCACCCGCAGCAAAGGGAGCGTGTCCGGAGTGTGGTGTTAGTGTTGCCAGGCCAGGTATAGTAATGAAGACAATACTTGCCGGTACCGGTAGTAGATGAGGAGTAGTTATTGCCGTTGCCAAGATCAGGGATAGGAGAGTTGCGGATGATCGAAGGTATAAGCCGTGCTACAGGGATGCCAGAAGTCACGAAATCCAAGTAGAGCCGAAGTCGAGAGCCAGAGGGGGTAGTCGTTCAATCCGCGTCAATACCTGAGGAGTCACTGAGAGAGTAGTCAAATGCTTCCTTACAGAACTATGTCGAGCGACGAGTGATGGGAAGCACAGGCATAATAAAGCTGGGCAGGCCAATGGGAAAAGGGGGCAGGCCTGGAGGACTGCAAGGAGTCCTCCCTGATAGGAGGGAGGTGTTACAGCCCAGCTGAGTGTAATAATTGATTTGCATGGAACTGTGTGATGCTTGGGGGCGACGCCTCACTGCAGGAGCAGTGGTTAAAAGTGCTCTGTTAGGCGTGTGCTCTGTAAGCTGGGAATGCATGCACATAACGTCTGAGGCTGGCGTGCGTGTAGGTGTGCGTGCAGGAGGGCGTGGGCGCACCCGGCGCTGAGCAGAGGAATCGCCGAGGGGAGTGATCCCGCGACGGCGACAGGGGCGAGGAGCCGTGGAGGACGGTAAGGCAGGATTGTTTTGTGGGTCCAGGGGCTCCTTGCGGAGAGGGGGTGCTCTGTGTGGGAAGCGAGGAGAATGCCGATTCCTGACACAAGACTGGGCAGCATATGGTATCTCATGGCTGGGTAGGATCTATAGTGTCAAGATAAACATCCTCCCCCGGATTTTATACCTGTTTCAAACTCTCCCGGTACCTGTGGCGTGGGCAGATATCACAGGGCTCCAAAAACGATATCCAAATTTATATGGAAGGGTAAAAAACCACGGATAAATGCCAAAATGATGCAGAGGTCCAAGGAGGGGGAGGTCTAGCTGTCCCGAGCATTATGTCCTACTACAAAGCGGCGCAATTGTGGCAAATCACGCAATGGCACGGGGACCCCGAGCTCAGGAGGTGGGTGGCACTGGAGAAGGAGCTGTGTGCCCCTCTAGAGCTTAGGGACCTAATCTGGTACCCGAGGATACGGGTAAAGGACATAAACAAACCACTGACCTCTGACTCAACTCGCTCTCGGTCTGGGAGGCATCTAAAAGTAATCGTTTGCTATCCTCCAAACACACACTTATGGCTCCCTTATATGGTAATCCGGATTTTACTCCTGGACTAGCGGGCAAGAGTTTTCCACTGTGGCGCAAATTGGGGATTAGGAGGTTGAAGGACCTGGAGGATAGTAACACAATTAAATCATTTGAGCTATTAAAGTCAGAAACGGACATCCCCAACACAGAATTTATTAGGTACCTCCAGGTCCGGGCATTTTACAATACACACCCGGTGAGACCACCGTTTACAAATTTTGAAAGGCTCTGCGGGAGAGGTAAAGACACGCGGGGACTGATCTCTGCTTTGTACAGAGAAGTGGTCGGTGCTGACAAAGACGGTACGGACAAGCCCAGATTCATGGACCAATGGGAATCAGATTTACAGTGCACATTAGAGGACGAGGACTGGACGGTGATCCTTAGGGCCGCAGCTAGTTGCTCCATTTGCACGACATTAAAGGAGAACTCATATAAGGTAATGCTACGATGGTATCTCACTCCAGTTAGATTAGCTAAATTCGTCCCGGGCTCTTCCCCGCTCTGCCCCAGGCAGTGCGGGGAACGGGGGGACCTGGTGCACATTCTGTGGTCTTGCCCGAAAATAGTACCTGTTTGGATACAGATTCAAGATTGGCTACAGAGGATTTTTTTGGGCCTCCAAATTCAGCTCGACCCGTGGCTGTTTCAGTTAAGCAAACCCACAAAGGAGGTATCGCGTACGGGGAACAAATTAATAGCACATTTTGCAACAGCTATGAGGTGCGAGACCGCAGCACTGTGGAATCAGAATGCAATTCCATCAATAGCAAAGATCAGGAACAGAATTTGGTTCATATGCCGCATGGAAAAATTAACGAGCCTAGTTAATGACTCGGATGATAAATTCCAAAAGGTCTGGTTGCCTTGGCTGGTCCAGACAGATATTCAAGGGGTGAATGATACCACAATCTGGCTGTGATTGAAGCAAGTGAGTTCTCCTGTGATAGGTGACCTGGAGCCAGACGAGACGGGCTGACTGGAGGGAGGGCCCCCCCTGCAGAAAAGGTAGGACGGGTGCATTACCGCTCAAGCGGATATAGATGAGCTGTATTCCAGAGGTGGCTTGCGGCTGGTGGACGTGGCTCGAGAATGAATTGAACGATACTCATTGCCTGATCCCCCCTCCCCAACTTTCCCCCCCCACTCTCCTTTGTAGTCTTGGTCTTGTGTTGTCTGGTCTTGTCGTCTCCCCATCATGTGTTCCGTTCTATGTCGTACGTCCCAGAAAGTTCTTTGTTTACTTAAATCAGATGTCAAAATTATTTTATTCTTTGTATGTACGCAAATAACTAATAAAAAGAAAGTTTAAAAAAAAAAAAGGGAGCTAGATCACAACCAGGAAATTACAGACCTGTAAGCCTGACTTCAATAGTAAGGAAACAACTTGAAGGTTTAATACGGGATAATATTCAGGAATACCTAATGGAAAACAAAATTATTAGTAATAGTCAGCATGGATTTATGAAGAATAGATCTTGCCAAACTAACCTTATTTGTTTCTTTGAGGAGGTAAGTAGGAATTTAGACCAGGGTAATGCAGTTGATGTGGTCTACTTAGATTTTGCAAAGGCTTTTGATACGGTTTCACACAAGAGGTTGGTGTACAAAATAAAGAAAATTGGACTCAGTAATAATGTATGCACCTGGATTGAAAACTGGTTAAAGGACAGACAACAGAGGGTTGTTGTAGACGGACGTTCACAGAGGTACACACTTGGAGTCGTTTATAATGTGAAATTATAATAAGGCTTTATTGTGCCTTTTCCTTTTCATCAGGAAATTCATCCAAACACAGGGGGGGGGGGGAACAAAGCTTCTATTCACTTGGGAGTATTTCTAGTGAAACACTATGCAATAATTCACATCTCCCTTAGTCAAGCAGTTCTCGCAGCCCCAAACACATACACTACCGACACACTTTATTCGAGTGTGGCCGGTACCGCAAGCCGGGAGATTTCCCGGCTTGCTAGTGGCCGCCCCTCGGCGTGCCGCGCGTCATAGACGCGCGGTCACGCGTCATCGGGAGCGTGCGCCCCCTGCACGCGTGTCCAGGGGCTCCCCGAGGGAGCCCTGGTGTCCCGCGATCGCGGGACAGCGGCAGGAGGTTCCGGGGGACCCGGCGGACCCGGCAGCGGTAGGGAGAGCGCCCCGATCGGAGGGCGCTCTTCTGCTGCTTCGGCGCGCGCCCGTCACACTCGGGCGCGCGCCAGGCTACTGCTGCGGCACAGAACGGGCAAATGCTCGAATAAACTGTGCCGCAGCAGTAGCATGCAATAAGCAGATATAAGCAGTCTTTTAAGAATGAAAGTCTTACTGTATCTGTTCCTTGTGGTTTGGAGGGAAAATCTTCACTGTTCCTGCTTCAGCTCCCTTGTCTCCAGGGTTGGTCAGCATACAGGTTTAGAAGTTTTCCCTGTGTCTTGTAAGCAGCTCTGCTGTTTCTTCTGGCAGGCTCAAGACTGTTGTGAGAGTCAAAGACAATCTCTGCTCTCTCTCCCAAGTTCAGCTCTCAGTCACAGCTAAGGAGTTCTCACTTCCTGTTTCAAAAGACAGGCTTTCTAAGCCATCTAATCAGGCAGGTGGTGTTTTGTTAATAAACTACCAGCAGTTAACCACCACACTGCTGGATTAGAGGCACATTACCTGAACAGGGATAAGTCCCCTGTTACAGTTGTCATAAATGGAGCTTTTTAAGGTTGTGCTCAAGTCGTGAGTGGAGTACCTCAGGGATCGGTACTGGGACCCCTGCTTTTTAACTTGTTTATTAATGACCTTGAGGTTGGGATCGAGAGCAAAGTCTCCATCTATGCTGATGATACTAAATTGTGTAAGGTAATAGAATTAGAGCAGGATGTAATTTCTCTTCAGAAGGACTTGGAGAGACTGGAAACGTGGGCAGGTAAATGGCAGATGAGGTTTAATACAGATAAGGTTATGCATTTGGGATGCAAGAATAAAAAGGCGACTTACAAATTAAATGGAGATATATTGGGGGAATCCTTGATGGAGAAGGATTTAGGAGTGCTTGTAGACAGCAGGCTTAGCAATAGTGCCCAATGTCATGCAGTAGCTGCAATGGCAAACAAGATCTTATCTTGCATCAAACGTGCAATGGATGGAAGGAAGTAAACATAATTATGCCCCTTTACAAAGCATTAGTAAGACCACACCTTAAATATGGAGTACCATTTTGGGCACCAATCCTAAGAAAAGACATTATGGAACTAGAGAGAGTGCAGAGAAGAGCCACCAAATTAATAAAGGGGATGGACATTCTAACTTATGAGGAGAGTCTAGCTAAATTAGATTTATTTACATTAGAAAAGAGGTGTCTCAGAGGGGATATGATAACTATATACAAATATATTCAGGGACAATACAAGGAGCTTTCAAAAGAACTATTCATCCCACGGGCAGTACAAAGGACTCGTGGCCATCCCTTAAGGTTGGAGGAAAGGAAATTTCACCAGCAGCAAAGGAAAGGGTTTTTTACCGTAAGGGCAGTTAAAATGTGGAATTCATTACCCATGGAGACTGTGATGGCAAATACAATAGATTTGTTCAAAAAAAAGTTGGACATCTTTTTAGTTGGGATAGGTATACAGGGATATACCAAATAAGTATACATGGGAAGGATGTTGATCCAGGGATTAATCTGATTGCCAATTCTTGGAATCAGGAAGGAATTCATTTTTCCCCTTAATGGGGTTTTTTGTTTGCCTTCCTCTGGATCAATAAGTAAGTATAGATATAGGATAAAGTATCTGTTGTCTAAATTTAGCAAAGGTTGAACTTGATGGACCTACGTCTTTTTTTAACCTCATCTACTATGTAACTATGTAACTATATTGAGCTAACAATTATTCTTCAGTGACAGAACTCATTCAAAAATTTAGGTAGACAGAGGGGGACGGTATTTCACCATGATTGTACCATGCAGCGGCAGAAGAGGTGGCGGTGATGGCTGCAGGAAGTTCTTGTCTTGTGTGTCTTGTCACTGGTGGTTCAGCATTACTGCTATATGCTGTAATGAGATAAGTCATTTATATCCACTTTCCTTTCTATAGTGTTTAGAACGCCAATACAACAATGAGATGTGTTCTCATTGTTTCTACTGTTTACTGTTTTTATTGTTCATGATCTCCCCCAGTCCCATTGAGCAGACAGACCCCTCCCCTTCATGATCTCCCCCAGTCCCATTGAGCAGACGGACCCTCCCCTTCATGATCTCCCCCAGTCCCATTGAGCAGACGGACCCCCTCCTTCATGATCTCCCCCAGTCCCATTGAGCAGATGGACCACCCCTTCATTATCTCCCCCAGTCCCATTGAGCAGACAGACCCCCCCCTTCATGATATCCCCCAGACCCGGCTGCTGCCTTCCCCCACGAGCACCACGTAGGGGTGGGGGGAACCCTCCAGGAGCACCACGTGGGGGAGGGAAAATCCCCAGGAGTACCATGTGGGGTGGGGGAAACCACCCAGGAGCACAAAGTGGGGGTGGGGGGGGGAAACCCCACTGGAGGCTGAATAGTATCCCCCGAGTGGGCCGCCAGCCCGCTATGACCCGTCGCTTTCCCCCCTTCCAAACCCCCCCTCCTCGTCAGCCTACCGCCAAGCGCACGGGCTGCCCGTGGCAGCAAGCCGTTCCTTTCCGGAATGCACCAACTGCTGCGTGCGCTGCCACCTGACCCCCCTCCCTGCACCCAAAGCCCGAAACCTCCATGCCCCGAGACCATCACTCCCCACCGGGCATCCGTCCCGAGAAGGTACTCTCTGTCTCGGAGGCAGTGCGGGTCCAGGAGCGTGCAGGGAGATGTCCTGAGCTGGCGGCAAAGGGGGCGTTACTATGTAGAGGGAGGGCACGCGTGTTACCTCTTGGGGGGGTGGTAAGGGAGGGAGGGCGCGCGCTAGTGAATCCACATCATCTAACTGCTGGGGGATGGGCGCATTACAGTTCGGAGCGGTCCTTCAGGGGGGGAGGTGGAGGGGGGCCAAAAATAGGACAAAATAGACATTTAGATTAAAAAGACGGGACGGTAGGAAAATATTGAAAAAACGGGACTGTCCCTTTCAAAACGGGGCGTATGGTCAGCCTAACTATACTAGGAGTATAAAGAATGAAAGTATATACTGTAGCAGTGAGATAATCTAAGTCTGACGCGATGCGCATGTGCAGTAGAGCGGGAGTGCGGCGGCCATTACAAGCGGCTCTGCACAGGACTACATGTCCCAGAATCCTCTAGGAGGAGAGGAGGGCATTGCATTTGGCGCACACAGACTGCGTGGCTCAGTCGGGAGCAGGACGACAAGGTGTGAGGACGTGTTCAGGGTGCTAGTGGCCCCTGAACTAGGCCAGCTATCCCCTGCTGGCCCAGCTAGGCCCCTGAGCCCCTTCTAGTTTGTGGTGTTACAGGGAAGGCCCATAGATAGGGACACTTCCCCAATAGCACCCAGCAGTGTTAGTATACTGGTGGCAGGACGCCACATGGTGCCTGTGGTCTGGGACCAGACCGTAGGCCCCTATAGACGTTAAGGGAAACACTCTCGCTGGAGCTCCCTCAAGAGGCTGACGCCTCTGGAAAGGAGAGAGAAAGTATCCAGTAGACCGCGTTTCGTGTGTCGTGTATCGTGTCCACCATGATCAGTGCGCAGCGCGATCAGGACCCTGATCTTTCCGCTCATCAGATGGTAGATCTACTAGTACAGATCTACGGCAAGGATGAAGAACAAAGTGATATGTGGTTCAAGTATTACAGCCTTAGACAAAAAGATATGAAAGACTTGTCCGACTTCCTACAGCGAATTCAACTGGTGTTGTGGAAGATGCGAACGCGGGATCTCATCCCCGCCCAAACGGTGGACGAATACCGACGCAAGCAATTTCTTAGAGGGGCCATCCCCACTCATCACATTGTGATTATGATCAGGTGCTCATTACTACAAGGACCTCCACCTACATTTCAGGGCACCTTGGGATTGGTAAAGGGGCATGAAGCGTACACTCGACTATATACGTCCCCGAACAAGGTTCTACATATAAAAATGTGATGTTAAGCAATATGTTTTCAGAGGAATGAGTTCATTTTGAATTCTTTCTCTCATTTGTACCTTGGTGCAATAAACTCATGGTGATAATTGAAACCTTTACTTATTGATATTATTTCTACGCTTTCACACCACCTCTTTAGAGTATATGGAAGAGGATCTGAAAGGTGCATGGGAAAAATGTTTCTTTCTGAGGCAAAAAGGTCTTTTCATACAAAGTCCTCTGCGTATTAGAATTGCACAGGCAATGTAAATGTGAATAGCCTTGGCTTGCTGAAAACATTACAATGAAGTTGCAATCAAATTTAGTAATAGAGAAAGGAGCATTGATGACGTGACTGTGGTTATGTAGTAATGTTAGTCTTGCTTTCAGTAAATTAGTTAGTAAAATAGATGAGGTACTGTAGTTACAGTATATTGCTAAATCCAGATGAGACTGCATCATCTCCCACATACTAGTTCCCAACCGTATTTCCAAGGCTTAGGACAGGAGGTTAACAGTTTTTCAACATTGCCATATGTGCCAGGCGCCGTTTACAATAATAAAAAATGGGACAATATGCAATAGAAAATGCATTGTTAATTAAAAGCAGCAATATTTTAACCCAGCCTTATTTCAACTTGCCTTTTACACCTCTCACTCCTGCTGGACACTCCAGGAACACAAGCAGGACACTCTTAATGAAAATTAAAAAAAAAAATTGCTTACAGTATATATAAAACATAGTAGAAGTCCAGCTGGACTGGGTTTCCAGCAATACTTAGCCCTAGGCAACTCCACTTTCATGGCACCGTACATTACATAGATTAACTGTATAAACATAAAGTACAAATGGTGATAAGTCTCTTGAAGCTCTCGGAACCAGAAATTCCTCTTTAAGAGAGATCCACGGATGCTCTCAGTAAGAAACGTATCCGTCCACCTCCACTTGGAAAAAAATTCTGAACCACTCTGAGCTTGTCGTCACACTGGTTCAAGTCAGGAGTTCTAATCGCTACAACTGGTAAAGAACAAAAGCAGAACTTGGCTGGGTTGGCAACAGCTCTGCTCCCATTCAACAACCCCGTCCTTGAGGGTTCCAGAAAATGCTAGCAATATCTACAGCTTTCTGGAGGCCTCCAGGGTTTTAAAGACAACCCATAACTTTTATCATGTTGCAAAACCTTAACTTCTCCAACCATGCTCCCATAGCAACTATCCCACACGGATTTAACCCCTTACAACCCAAAATGAACCTCAAGATCTGACAATCGTACTTAAAGTACACTATCTATAAACAATGGACATATAGGTTCATTACACAATTAATACCGCTTCACTCAATGTGATAATACAAAATAAAATGAAACAACTCAGAAACTGATGTGGTACAAAGTGCCATAATCAAATTATCTCCATTACCAAAATGCTAAAAATGTGTAACTGTTATTATAGTGACTGACATTTTGACTGAAAATGGGATGTATTGTTAATAGTGTTTGATTTGTTTGGGTGAAGTTGGAGCATTTGAGACAGTCCCAGGTATCTTAAATGTAATCACAGAGCCGCACCAGATTTCCGGACTAACCAATCTATTTTTATGCGTGTGAGTATACTTAACTTGCAAATTAATAGGATATTCTTTGGTAATACAAAAGCAAAATTGGTCTGGCTCAGTGCCCTAAATTTTGAAAGCACTGGTTGTCCTGTATGTGACCTTTTTGAATATCTAAACCCAGGCTGGGCAACCCTGTCGCCATTCGCCACTTGTGGCGAATTGGCAGTCAAAGTGTGGCGAAGTGTGTCAAGAGCGACTACCCCTCTCCCCCCCCCGCATGCGCGACTCTTCCTGCCAAGGGCTTGTTCAGCGCTGCCATTCCAACTCAGCGCGATGCCAACCACAACATGGCCGTTGAATAGGTTCAGGAGACAGAGTGAGGAGGGTGTATAATGAAATCCTGAAGCACCAATCAGGTTCCACATTTGAGCCATCAGCCCACCTACCTGACTCCCCTTCCAATCAGCAAGTGAGCCCTGCGAGCTTCGCCTTTCGCCCTCACTCAGCACTGAAGGTAATCGGGGCTGCGGGGACAGGAAAGTGTGTGCTATTTGAAAACACCAGCCAACCGGGTGCGAGTCCGGGGGCGCTGGGGAGCGCTGATTGGGTGGTGTGGACGAGGCTTGTCATTGGCAGCAGGGATCTGGTACTCTGGGAGAGAGTGAGTGGCCGCCCGAGGCTCGAAGCCCCTGGCCAGACCGACCAATGGAGCTCAAGAAAATAGTAGCCAACACTGTGCTGGTGTGTGTGTGTTCTGGTGTCTGTGTGTGCTGGTGTGTGTGTGTGTGCTGGTGTGTGCTGGTGTGTGTGTGTGTGTGTGTGTTGGTGTGTGTGTGCTGGTGTGTGTGTGCTGCTGTGTGTGTGCTGCTGTGTGTGTGTGTGTGTGTGCAGGTGTGTGCGTGCTGGTGTGTGCGTGCTGGTGTTTGCGTGCTGGTGCGTGCGTGCTGGTGCGTGCGTCCTCTCTCTCCCCCCCATTTCGCTCTCCCTCCCTCTCTCTCTCCTCCCTCTCTTTCTCCCCCCCCCCTCTCTCTCCCTCCCTTTCTCTCTCCCCCCCCTATCTCTCTCCCCCCCTCTCGCTCTCTCTCTTCCCCCCCTCTCTCTTCCCCCCTCTCTCTCTCTCTTTCTCTTCCCCCCCTCTCTCTCTCTCTCTCTCTTCCCCCCCCCTCTCTCTCTCTCTTCCCCCCCTCTCTCTCTCTCTTCACCCCCCCTCTTTCTCGCTCTTCCCCCCTCAGGTTTATTATAACTTTCAAGTTTCACGTTTAAAGGGTTAAACCTAGGTGATTGATGTTTTTTTTTGTTTTGTTTGTTTTTTACCCAAATCTGACACCAATAAGGATTAATTTAAAAATATTATGAGCTAATGGTTGGGGTTGATTTCCTTTCCCCTTTGTCTGTTGTTACTGTGTGCACAGCAAGTACTTGCCGTCACACACAGTCCCCTCTCCCCTTATCTTTATCATCTCTCTGATAAGGACAAGATATGCACAGGGTAAAGAAAACACTTGGTTGACAAGCACTTCCCTATCCAGCGCCCCCTAATAAATTGAACTAGTTAATTGGCAGTCAAAGGGCCTCATGCAGTAAGCGTTGATAAGGGAATGATCGCCATTTTATA
The DNA here is from genome assembly GCF_040206685.1 of Ascaphus truei. Lineage (NCBI taxonomy): Eukaryota > Metazoa > Chordata > Amphibia > Anura > Ascaphidae > Ascaphus > Ascaphus truei. The sequence goes on along the minus strand of NC_134485.1, from coordinate 98,944,023 downwards.
GCCAAAATTGGGTTTGAGATTCAGAACGCGCCGATAAGTGCTTGATATCGCCATGTTTCGGAGCCGATTATTTTGTTATGGCCAGTCGGCTGCCGATAAGCCTGTTTTCGCCACTGATCGCCACTTTTTTAAATCGGCTGGATTCAACAAAAAAAAACAGCTTATCGGGGCTGATCGGCACTACGAAATTGAGATGTTATGGCCAATTTCTCCCGCCAACTAAAGTTGGCAGTTTGGAGGGGAGAACGATCGCTAAGGCTGCCGGAACGGCACTTAGAAAAAAAAAAACTTCTGTACATCAATGGAGTCAATGGAGCGGGGACGTATAACAGTATAGTACTGTTTACGTTTCATTGCTCACAATACAAACGTCATTTGCATTACAGTGTGGGGGCATTCCCTGCATTGTGTCACAGCTGACGTGTATTATTTGCATAACATTATACTTTTACATGTTTTCAGCATTTGCGGGTCACATTACTCATCATGTGATGATGTGCCAAGGGAAAATACTATACTCAACTCTTAAAGGAGAACCTCACATCATATCACACATTTTATTGAACTGAGCGACAATTATTTACATGATGTTACACATGTCACACATGTCACACATACACCGTATATTCATCTTCCTTTACATTACACAATGCTAGTAATGTGTCACGCATCTTTAAACGTTCATGTACATCTGTATTCTCATGTTTACATATACTTTTGGGTCCTCCCTATTTTCATGACGTCACTTATTGGACGCTCAATCACATTGCATGTTTACATTGTAACCGTAGCATTACAAGCACTTCAACCTAACTTATACACACATGTACAGTAATTCAGCATTGGGACACCTTGTAAACTCATTCTATACCAACTATCCTCATTACAGAAATGCATGCATATGCACACGACTATTCATTGTTGTCAACATGTCACAATAACATGGCTAATTACACATGTTACACACAACTTTTCCCACGTCAATCTCAGCCTTTTTGTCTAATTACATGACTGACTGTTGCCTTCAGAAGTTTTACATGCATTGCACATGCAACTATTTATTTGCAAGCAATGTTTGTACAAAGCTTCACGTCACATCATTGGCAAATATCATCATTCCCTGCAGAATACACACAACAAATACTTATAACAACAACTGCACACAGCTTGCCACAGAAGTACTTTATTATGTTAATGTAACACCTTGCATTTTACTATGTCACCTGACATCATCACATACCTATTTAAAGGACGCCCATTACCTGCTCATTCACAGCTACTCATTTCAAAATGTTGAGATTGTTTAGGAGACGGAGGAACATTCTTTTCTATGACATGCTTGATGATCAAGAGAATCATATAGGGCAAGGGAGGGACACACCGAGGGACAGTGACAGGGACAGTCACGCGGATACGACAGGGACAGGGAGAGGGACAGGCCGAGGGACAGGAGATCAGAGGAGAAGACAGAGGAGACAAGTTGTGCCTCGTCCGCGTCTGTACAGGGAGAGAACCCTGTTAGATGGGATGAGTGAGGAGGAGATTGTAAGTCACTATCGTTTGAGTTCAGCAGCAATCTTATCTCTTTATCAGGAGATAAGGGGAGATTTAGATTTTTTCACAGCCAGAGGTCGTGCAGTCCCTGGGCTTGTTAAAATGCTGTGCTCATTACATTATCTTGCTTCCGCGTCATACCAGACAACTGTGGGCATAGTGGGCGGGGTCTCGCAATCTACATTCTCGCGGGCCTTGACCCAGTTTCTCTATGCACTCAATAGACGCGCTAGGAATTATATTCATTTTCCTACAGAGGCGACAGAGTTCCTGGAAGTCAGGACTGGCTTTTATAATATAGCAGGAATACCATGTGTGCTGGGTGCAATCGATGTTGCTTTGATTGCACCTAGTCAGAGTGAGCATGTGTACCGCAATCGTAAGCACTACCATTCACTCAATGTACAGGTGGTATGTGATGCGACGATGAGGATAATGCATGTGGTACCCAAATTCCCTGGTTCCAGTCACGATTCCTCTATCCTGAGGAACTCTTCAGTCTTCCATGCGTTCGAAGAGGGACATTTTGAACATGGTTGGCTGCTGGGTGAGTACACATTTACATGTTCTAACACAAAACACATTTTTATTTAGGAATGTTGGCATTGTACAATTTGATCACTAATGTCAGCTTATGTGTGCTCCATTCATTATAGGTGACTCAGGATACGGAATTAGGCCGTGGCTCTTGACTCCGGTGCTAAACCCTCAAACTGAAGCAGAGGACAGGTACAATGCAGCCCATATATCTACAAGATCTGTTATAGAGAGGACATTTGGCCTACTCAAGACCAGATTTAGGTGTCTGGACAGAACTGGTGGGGCTCTTCTATACAAGCCTCAAAAAGTGTCTGATATTATCCTTGCCTGTTGCATTTTGCACAATGTTGCACTCAGGCACAATGTACAATCAGACCTAGCTGAGCCTTTGGTAGACGAGCAACCCACCCATGTAGCTGCTGAAAATGAACAAACAGCCAGTGGTGGCCAGACACGCCAGAATCTCATCAATTCATTTTTTTCTTGTAAGTAAAAACATATATGTTCCAAGTTCTACTTTTATAAGTTAAATTATGTTATCTTAACAATAATGTTTTTTTATATACCCTTCTGGTAGGACACAGATGAATATGGGTTGCACACCTTTCTTTTCTCTGCTGTGTGCACAAAGGGATGTGGCACTGGTATGTTATTGTTGCACAGGTTATATAATCCCTCTTCAATTGTACTTTTGTTGTGTGTATGTGAATACAAATGGGGTAACAAAGCACTAATATTTTAGCATTGTGTTGTTCCTTATGCTAACACAATACACATATTATGCCCATACTCATTCATGCTTCTAGTATGCTTACATACAATGTTATTGGTGCAGTGTAACATGTACATCCATATGATGTGTACACCAGGCTGATTTACATTTGGAATGTGATTAAATATACATGGTGTTGCACATTTAACACCAAATACACACTTTGCTGTGTTGTTTACAGTACTGAAGATGGCATGTCAATGTTTGCAATTTATATATTGTTCCTTTGCATTATAGGTATATCTCCAGTATGACTGATCATGGTATGTACATTTGCTGACATCTCTCATAAGATGTGCCTACCTCAATCTTCCTATAATTATTTGAAGTCAAAACCCAACATATTGGTTTTAACACAAATGTAACATACATGTACTTTCTATATCATGTATATGCATTTAGCTACTCTTGAGCTTTCATGTGCATTGTATTAGAAAATGATTACTCACATTTCATCACATTTTATGTATGTTTCCTTATAAATTCCATTAATGTAATATAGATGTGTTTGGAGACAAGGGGATAACTGTACTTATTTGTTTACTTACGGGAGCTCATTCATCACGGATGAAATTGACTGATCATAACACTACATGCATGAATGCCTGTAATCACAACAATGCGTACTACATCTTATATTTAGCAATGTAGGTGTTTTTTAATTCTAGGAATTAATAGTCAACATTAATTTACATTTGTGACATGTGTATGTATAAGTCACACGTGTGTGGATGTGTCCTACATGTACCAAGTGTAAAACTGTTAACAGAAAACACAATTTTGTTGCAAATGTTACTGTCATTTAGCATTTCTAATTTACCAATATGACAATGTTGGTAATATTTTTGCAATATAAATCACGTCACTTCATCATTATCATGATGATAATTATCAAGTATTCTCACAATTGTAACGTCAATCACGTGCACAGTAGCATAGACACACTTTTTAAGACAACTGTTTGTGTCTGTATCAATTTGTGTAGGATCCATGTATAACACCGACAAATGATAACACCAGCTTTATTATGGTAGCTTATATCATCATATTGACTATACTATGTATTTTTAGAACGTTTAATAAACACAGTAAACTATAGTTAGTTAGGTTAATGAAATATACACAGAAACGTACTTCATTACATGATGTTGATGTCATATTCAGAACATCATGCATTGTAGGGGACCACAACATCTGGCCAATAACATTATTTGCTACAGTCCCAAACCATTTTATCAACATACCCATGTAACAAGAGATTTGTAACAAGAAATGGCTAGTTGGTTGTAAGTGTCCTTTACATTGGGAGAAGGAGTGGCTCAGTGAGTAAAGACACACACTGGCACTGAGAGTTTGAAGCAGGGGAGTCTGGTTCAATTCCCGGTGTCGGCTCCTTGTGACCTTGGGCAAGTCACTTTATCTCCCTGTGCCTCAGGCGGCAAAAAATAAATTGTAAGTTCCACGGGCCAGGGACCTCAGCCTGAAAAATGTGTCTGTAAAGCGCTGTGTACAACTAGCAGCGCTATACATGAACATGCTCATATTATAATTATTATTATTATTCTTATTATTATTGTTACATAGTTTCGACAGTCATACGTTCCATTACACAATAGAATTCACAAATGTGTTAGCAGAGTGGCAATGGTTGTTATATATAAAACACACCATGCCATAAAATGATAGTAGTCATTAAAGAACACTCATTAAAAAATCATGAGGCACTATTTTGCAACATCATTATGTTAATTAAGTGCTTATGCAATATAGGCATAAGGGTATCACATTTTTAATTGTTTGTTAATAAGCGCTGCAAGCAATATAAAATTAGTTCCATATGTAGTATAGTAGTCGGTGGCTCCTCCTCACAATCATCTCATATAAAGGTAGACTCTTCTGAAATCATACATTGATCCGATTGTATCTTCCCCGACATCTCTGAAATACAGCAAACACATGATGGTCAAATATGGCACCTTACTATATATGTATCCGTGACAACGCGTTACACAGCTCTATATGATTGTGTACATACACACGTCACTCACTTATATGTTAGAACTACAAGTGTACATCAGTATGTAATGTTTCTTTAAATTTGTAGCAGGCATAACTATGTATATGATGTGAACGTTGCCTGTATACTGAAAAATGTGCGCGCACATCTTAGTGTGCGCACGCACTTCACGATTGGCTGCACTAACTGTTAGCGCATGCGCAAAACAAAGCGTACGTTGTGCGTTCAATACATCTTGAAAATACCATTAAACATAAAATCTTTATTTCAAATACAATGAATACGAAACTACATTCGTTCTAAACGAGTACATCTGTATTCTTTTTAAACAGACGTGTTTGGACAGAAAGGACGGCCGATAACACAATGCGCAAATGCAATACGTGTGACGTCATGTTAAACCAGCGTGAAACGCACGCTAACACTCCTCCCACTCAATTAACATTCGGCTAACGCCCAGTTGACGCCTACAAACACTGAGCCGCACACATGACACACTGCAGTTACCGTTACTATAACAAAACATGACAGCCAATAGGCTTTGAGGCACGCACGTCGCTTGGGGGCGGGACTTACATCCGTAATCCTTTTTAAAGACGCCTTGGGCCATGACAAGGGTCCCACGTCATACGTGGTGGACCCGCTTTTAAATGTTGTAGATGTAGCATGATAACAAAACAGGTATGTGTTAGAGTTATGGTAAAATGTTGCTAATATGTTTAAAGGGATAGGAAAGTACGTATATTTATTCCGTCAGCAATGTATACTACTCTTTCAGGTTCTACTATATTGTATTCGGAAACAATTTCTTTGTGATCGCTACATGTTATGCAGTCTGCAATGTTACGCTGTATCCACGCATTGAAAGGGAAAATGGTGGTTACAAAAAAAAAAAAACATTTAAACGCAGAGTCAACTCATAACGGTTGTTATATTTACCATTCTTCTAGAATAAACTCTTCGTCTGGCTGCAACTGGTCGCTCCAGAAATGCAAGGCTTTTTCATCCACGCTTGACCCACCCGCTGAATCCAGTATGACACACATCTCCTCCATGAAGCGCTCATAGGAATCGCCACTGCTTTCTTCAAACAATTGGTCGGGAGGTAGGTTCATTTCTTCGGGTACCCATTCCAATGCATTTTCAGCTGAAAGGCTTGGTACATAATCATAGTAGTTTTGTTGTTGTACAATGTGGGTTTCAGGAATGGAGGGTGCAGATATTGCAGCAGGTATCGATTCACACGGAACAGTAGTAGCGGATCCATTGCTATTGGCATTAGGAATAAATATGCCTTTAACCACAATATATGTGCCCTCTTTCACGGTGAAATGTTTTTCTTTTGCAATCTTCCAGAAACCATAGTTGTCTTCTAGCTTATCCTGCACACGTTCAAAAAAGTCATTAGTTGATAAAGTGAATCTTATTGATGAATTAAAATTGCGCGCATGCCGACGGTCTTGGTAATAAGGATATTTTGCTCTAATCAAATCATAGATTTGGCGTGTGCTCGCTTGGTGTCCGCTTGTTCTCAAAATAGCTTCTGACACCATGTATTTATAGCCTAAATTCGGATTCATATTTTTCACGAATTCTTCAGCCATTGCAAATTAGCGAAAAAGATGTGTGCAGGTATCTGTTCTTTGCTCATCAAAATGAAACTGCTCAATGGCTAACAAATTGCTGTGTTTCCTTTTCAAGGTCAAGAAAACTATAAACTGTAACTCCTTATTTCAAACGCCAATTGGATTTGTAGTTTTAATTGCTTGAAAATTTGTGGTTTGTGATAGCCGCATGTGGGACAAACATGTATCCTTTTTTTATCTCGTTTCTGAAAACATTCCTACACTTTTAATTCAGTAACATAGAGTTTTCTTGAAAAATAACAAAGAGCACTGTGTGAAAATAGTGCTTAGACAGCCATATCAGTAAATACACACACCTGCAAAATGAAATGTTTTTTTTCCCACATACATTTCTGTGTGTGGTTAACTCCCTGTCTGCATGAGTTTAAATACGTGTGTCTCTATATATATATATATAAATATATCTCTCTCATAAATATATATATATAAAGTGTATATTGTACTATATGTATATTGTGTGTATGTGTATGTGTATGTGTATGTGTATATATATATATATATATATATATATATATATATATATAATCAAAAAATAAATAGATGATACCGTTCTGTGGCTAACGAAATGCTTTTATTTGTGCGAGCTTTCGAGATACACTGATCTCTTCTTCCGGCGATGTTACAATGAATGAAGCAAGGATAACTTAAAAACAGTGTCTCTTGGAATGTTATCTGTGCTTCTCCTTCCCCCGGTGTGGATGTGTTTTATGGCTAGAGGTGTCAAAGGGTAACTGAAAGCAAGTGAAGAAAGAGTGTGTATGTGTATCAGTGTGAATAAAAATGAATGGAGAGCCCACAGTATAAACAGTGCTCTACACAAGATGTGTGTGGAGTGAGAGGGATATAAATGGTGTGGGTGGGTGTGGAAATGTGAGAGTTTGTAGCACAACTAAAAGTGTGTGTGGATACTATGTGGTCCCTATTGGTGTATATGGATGGAAAAATAAGGAGTATTAGTATGTGTGAGAGACAGCTGTGTGTGCATACATATAGCACAGTATGTACAGAAATGGCCTTTAGCGCTCATGGGAAGAGAGTTCGCTAGTGTCAGTAATGACTCATAAAATTTCGATCTCTGTTTAGGCCACTGCTAAGTGTCCCGAACAGTTGCATAAATTTGTATTCATGCAACCGTCTCTCTTTCGGGGTTTTAAGATTACCTTTGAGTATGGCAACCCTCAGATCGTTCATCTTATGGCCAGAGTCAGAGAAATGTTCGCCAACAGGACTGTCTCTTGTTCCGCGTGTGATGCTGTGGCGATGCAGGTTCATTCTCTTGTTTAGCCCCTGTCCTGTCTCACCTATGTAGTAGCAGCCCCCTGGGCATTTCATGCACATGATGAGGTACACGACATTGCTGGATGAACAGGTGAACCCTCCTCTGATTTTGTATTCCCGATTCTTGTGTGGTATTTGTATTGTGTCCGCTGTGTAGAGCATTGCGCAGGTTTTGCATCTTGGGTCCTGGCATGGTTTTGTCCCGCACCTAGGAGACCTACGCAAGATCGCCAGGAAACTACAACCCATCCTCCAGGAAGATACAAGACTGCAACAGGTCTTCCCTGAAGCACCCTTATTATCATACAGACAACCCCATAATCTCAAGAATATTATGGTGAGGAGTAAAGTATTCAGCAGTACAACTGAATGCGGGACAAAACCATGCCAGGACCCAAGATGCAAAACCTGCGCAATGCTCTACACAGCGGACACAATACAAATACCACACAAGAATCGGGAATACAAAATCAGAGGAGGGTTCACCTGTTCATCCAGCAATGTCGTGTACCTCATCATGTGCATGAAATGCCCAGGGGGCTGCTACTACATAGGTGAGACAGGACAGGGGCTAAACAAGAGAATGAACCTGCATCGCCACAGCATCACACGCGGAACAAGAGACAGTCCTGTTGGCGAACATTTCTCTGACTCTGGCCATAAGATGAACGATCTGAGGGTTGCCATACTCAAAGGTAATCTTAAAACCCCGAAAGAGAGACGGTTGCATGAATACAAATTTATGCAACTGTTCGGGACACTTAGCAGTGGCCTAAACAGAGATCGAAATTTTATGAGTCATTACTGACACTAGCGAACTCTCTTCCCATGAGCGCTAAAGGCCATTTCTGTACATACTGTGCTATATGTATGCACACACAGCTGTCTCTCACACATACTAATACTCCTTATTTTTCCATCCATATACACCAATAGGGACCACATAGTATCCACACACACTTTTAGTTGTGCTACAAACTCTCACATTTCCACACCCACCCACACCATTTATATCCCTCTCACTCCACACACATCTTGTGTAGAGCACTGTTTATACTGTGGGCTCTCCATTCATTTTTATTCACACTGATACACATACACACTCTTTCTTCACTTGCTTTCAGTTACCCTTTGACACCTCTAGCCATAAAACACATCCACACCGGGGGAAGGAGAAGCACAGATAACATTCCAAGAGACACTGTTTTTAAGTTATCCTTGCTTCATTCATTGTAACATCGCCGGAAGAAGAGATCAGTGTATCTCGAAAGCTCGCACAAATAAAAGCATTTCGTTAGCCACAGAACGGTATCATCTATTTATTTTTTGATTATTGAAGCTCGGCTAACACGGTACTGATACCTCTACATGAAAATATGGAAGATACCACATTGTACCGCACCCAAATGAAGCTAAAGGATTTACTGAAAAAACAGGCACAACTAGACAGCGATATCATCTTCCTCAGCAAATGCAAGAAGGAGCATCTGATCCCGAAAGGACTCGTCCTCAAAAACCCACTTGCTACCACATACAACACAAAATTCTCCCAACAACTGTGCACCAGGAACTCAGAAAGATTAAGGAATCATCTCATCAGCATCTGTTACAGCAACAGGAGAAAGACAAAGGTGACAATAGACAGCATCCTGGAGACAGGAGAAATTCACACAGACACATGGAGAGGACTCCAAACATTCCATGAAAAACTCCTGAAGGGTCTAATTAGCAATAAGGAAAAGAAACTGCACCGACTGAGGCTAAGAATGAGATACTCTGCAGCAGCCAGCACAACAACTAATAATACAAACATTGACAGTCACCAAGAGCAGGACTGCACTGTTAACCTCTCAGATTACACACCTAATCAAGCAGAGTCCTCAGTATTATCAAAAGGTCTCACATTCTGCCCTACCAAGCCTATGGACAAGATTGAGCTGTGCAGTGACCTAGAAGAATACTTCAGAAGGCTGCGTCTTAAGGAGTTCTTCCATGACAGACACAACCAAGATTATGCCAACACTGCAGAAGGAGAGCCGCTGCACATGAGCAGGGAGAAGCAAAAATCAAACTGGATCCCACAAACTGGGCGCAACCCCACATTGGACCGGTACATTGAAAGCTTCAGACACAGCGCCAAAACCACCATCCTGGACAAAGTAAGGAAACAAACATATAATCTGACACTGATGGAGAGGAGAGCCATAGAATCACTAAAGGCCAACCACAACATAACAATCAAACCTGCGGACAAGGGAGGAGCAGTGGTCATAATGAACACCACAGACTACCTGCGGGAAGCACACAGGCAACTCTCTGATTCAAAGTATTACACCCAACTGCAGGAGGATCCAACTAAAAAATACATGCGAGAACTCAACAGGATCATTAAAACACTCCCGATCCGCACAAGAGAACAAATTCTGGACCTGATACCAGCTAACCCAAAACCTGGCACATTCTACATGCTCCCTAAAATTCACAAAGAGGGTAACCCTGGGCGCCCTATTATCTCTGGATCTGGCACACTTACTGAGAATATTTCTGGCTGGGTGGAGGGCATTCTAAAACCACTTGTCAGGAACACACCCAGCTATATCCAGGATACCACCGACCTGCTAAACAAACTGAATGCCATTGGCCCCCTCCCTACAGGAACACTACTAGCAACTATGGATGTAGAGTCACTTTATACAAACATCCCCCACGAGGATGGGATTTCAGCCTGCAGATACTTTCTGGGATCGCAGGATCCACTCACAGAGACAGTGACTAAATGCATTGAATTTATTCTGACCCATAACTACTTTACATTTGGAAATGACACATACCTCCAGACAACCGGGACCGCTATGGGTACTCGGATGGCGCCACAGTTTGCCAATCTGTTCTGCGCAAAACTGGAAAGTGACTTTCTGTCCACCTGTCACTTGAAACCCCTTACATACCTTCGCTACATCGATGACATCCTCCTGATTTGGACTTCTGGCGAACAGGACCTCCTACAGTTCTATGACAACTTCAATACTTTCCACCCGACCATCAACCTCAAACTCACCCATTCCCCGGATGAAGTACATTTTCTAGACACCACCATTACTATAAAGAACAACCAACTACAGACTTCTGTATACCGCAAACCTACAGACAGAGCCAGCTATTTGAGGGACAACAGCTTCCACCCGACACACACCAAACATGCAACCATCTACAGTCAAGCCATACGATACAACCGGATATGCTCCGACACAGCAGACAGAGACCAGCGGATTAAAGCCTTGAGATCAGACTTTATAAACCGTGGATATAACCACAGAATTGTAGACCAGCAAATTCACAAAGCCACCAGAATACCAAGAAGTGATCTCCTTGAATACAAACAGAAGGAGACAAGCGACAGGGTTCCTTTGGTGGTCACATATAACCCACACCTAGGAGACCTACGCAAGATCGCCAGGAAACTACAACCCATCCTCCAGGAAGATACAAGACTGCAACAGGTCTTCCCTGAAGCACCCTTATTATCATACAGACAACCCCATAATCTCAAGAATATTATGGTGAGGAGTAAAGTATTCAGCAGTACAACTGAATGCGGGACAAAACCATGCCAGGACCCAAGATGCAAAACCTGCGCAATGCTCTACACAGCGGACACAATACAAATACCACACAAGAATCGGGAATACAAAATCAGAGGAGGGTTCACCTGTTCATCCAGCAATGTCGTGTACCTCATCATGTGCATGAAATGCCCAGGGGGCTGCTACTACATAGGTGAGACAGGACAGGGGCTAAACAAGAGAATGAACCTGCATCGCCACAGCATCACACGCGGAACAAGAGACAGTCCTGTTGGCGAACATTTCTCTGACTCTGGCCATAAGATGAACGATCTGAGGGTTGCCATACTCAAAGGTAATCTTAAAACCCCGAAAGAGAGACGGTTGCATGAATACAAATTTATGCAACTGTTCGGGACACTTAGCAGTGGCCTAAACAGAGATCGAAATTTTATGAGTCATTACTGACACTAGCGAACTCTCTTCCCATGAGCGCTAAAGGCCATTTCTGTACATACTGTGCTATATGTATGCACACACAGCTGTCTCTCACACATACTAATACTCCTTATTTTTCCATCCATATACACCAATAGGGACCACATAGTATCCACACACACTTTTAGTTGTGCTACAAACTCTCACATTTCCACACCCACCCACACCATTTATATCCCTCTCACTCCACACACATCTTGTGTAGAGCACTGTTTATACTGTGGGCTCTCAATTCATTTTTATTCACACTGATACACATACACACTCTTTCTTCACTTGCTTTCAGTTACCCTTTGACACCTCTAGCCATAAAACACATCCACACCGGGGGAAGGAGAAGCACAGATAACATTCCAAGAGACACTGTTTTTAAGTTATCCTTGCTTCATTCATTGTAACATCGCCGGAAGAAGAGATCAGTGTATCTCGAAAGCTCGCACAAATAAAAGCATTTCGTTAGCCACAGAACGGTATCATCTATTTATTTTTTGATTATTGAAGCTCGGCTAACACGGTACTGATACCTCTACATATATATATATATATATATGTGTATATGTATATATATATATATATATATATATATATATATATATATATATATATATATATATATATATATATATTTGTATTTTTTTTTTATTTTTTATATTGCAGGAGTACACACAACATATTGATGGCAGTAAGTAGGCCTTGTATGAAACCTATTTAAATGGTGATAAACATGAGTGAATTAAGTAATAAACATTTGTTTGCGCACAATGTTAGAGGCTCACACTTAGTATAGTTCTCAAACATTAGGCCTGTATTATTAAAATACTGTGTTTTCACAAGGAAGCATGAAGTGTATGTTTTTTGTAAATACATCTATACCAGTTTAGATAGTACTATATATACATACACACACACACACACACACACACACACACACAGTGTGTGTGTGTGTGCATATATGCATACATACTACATATATATTAGTATAAATTCAGAGATGTTCTTGAAACAAGAACACATAAATGATTAAAGGACAACATTACAATGGCCAGCAAAGGTAAGTAATATTTAACACAAAATCCTGCTGTACACGTACAAGAAAGATGTTTGCAGTTAAATAGGTGGTTTTATAATTGCATGTGAATAATATGCACATGCAATGATTACATCAATTAACACACCCAAATGCAATGTTTTGCTGCAAAGTCAATGGCAGCTTCTCTAAACTTAGCAACTGGCTCCTGGTGGACCATTACTGAACAGACGATTAAAACATAAATATTTATAACACTATTCATTAATTAGGAGTGTTTACATTTCCAAAACTTCACGTGTACAAGAACATATTTGAAAGTTTGGAAACAACACAGTCTTCAGCATACATACAATATTAATTAGATAATCTGAAGTCAACAAAACAAGGCCAAAGACATATTTAGTGAATTATAAAATTTATTTATTTTGTTCCTTTTGAGAGCGAGTAACAGGCCTGCTTGTTGTCTCTTGAATTTTCCTTTTTCGTTTGCCACCAACTTTAGCCACAACAGAGCCACTTTGAGTGGCCTCTGGCACTTCACGGGCAGGGCTTGTGGCCAGTGACTCACCTACAGGGCTTTTGGGCAGTGACTCACCTACAGGGCTTTTGGGCAGTGATTCACCTACAGGGCTTTTGGGCAGTGATTCACCTACAGGGCTTTTGGGCAGTGATTCACCTACAGGGCTTTTGGGCAGTGATTCACCTACAGGGCTTTTGGGCAGTGATTCACTTACAGGGCTTTTGGGCAGTGATTCACCTACAGGGCTTTTGGGCAGTGATTCACTTACAGGGCTTTTGGGCACTGATTCACCTACAGGGCTTGTGGCCAGTGACTCACCGACAGGGCTTGTGCCCACTGACACATGTGAGCAAGTTGGTAGACACTGCACAAGTGATGGTTGGTCTGTTTCATGTGTGTCTTGTTTTGTTTTTGTCGCCTCCTTTGTAGGTGTCAGCTGCTGATTTTGTACAGATGGCAGCGGTAGGATGTCGTCAGGAACCTGCACAGCAATGTCTGCTACTTGACCGGTAACATTCGGGCCTGGTGAATGAAGATCAGATGAATGTGGTGAAAACTGCCCAGCATGTAAGGATCCTGCCTGTGACGTGTGGATGTTGAATTGTGGTACATTAGTCATTCTCAAGTAATTAGCTTGTGTTTGCTGAACAACTATTGCTTCGAATGAGGTGTTGATTTTTTGCAACTGTTTAGGCACTTCAATGAAGACTCTGTGGAGATGTGCCAATTGTGAAACTGTTTCTTCCTGCAGTGCAATCATCCTTTCCAGCACTGTCATCAGGTCAGAATGGCGACGATTTTCTGCTTCCACAATTTTTCCCTCAGAAGCTACAATTGCATCGTATGTGGTATTTGCTGGACGATTTGGCGGTAAAACAGTTTCAATTGGAACCTCTTCATGGTCACTTGCTTGTATTTGTGTGTCTATGGCGGCGGCGGCATCATCATCATCATCATCATCATCATCATCATCATCATCATCATCATCATAATCCTCTTCATCATGTTCTACAAATAAATGTACACATTATTAAATGGCATGTTAATCTCTGCTGTGTTACTATGTAATTCTACTGTGTCATAAGTAACAACTAACATGTTTCCATACGTTTTATAACCTCACATTAAAAACTACCTTGACTTAAGAATAATGTTTGGACTCAGTATGAAATATGAGTGAATGAAAACTTGCTGTAAACTCAAAACTCCTACATGATAGTTAACATCACTAACACAATACATGTTGCCTTACACTTCATTTTCACTGACACTAAGTAATCCTATTTAAAGAACATGTGCAAAACAAATAATGAACATGACAACATAACATATAGAAGAGCACATATTATATGGCCACCAACTGATACACTCACCTTCTAGGTGTGTTGAGCTGGCTGACCCAGGTGAAGACACTTGTTCCGTCTCAGGTGACACATGTCCTTCAGGGGCAACTATATATAACAATAACATAAGTTTTACATTTACATGTGTAAATATTGAACAAACAGTTATTGTATGTTCTGTATTTATGAGTACCTAACAGCATCATTTCCTTAACCCAAAATGTGTGTGTGAAAGTGAACATAAATAGTTGTAATAACAATGTACATGCCTGTGTACTTAGAACTTTTGAGTTCCCTAACATAAAACATACTATGTTTCTGCAGTAATGCGTGAGGATAAATAGATTAAATTTGTACATAAAAATCATATGTTGTGTAGTGATATCAGTATCATAATGTACATAACTATCATGAGATGACCATTCACAATGGTTATCATGAAGGTGGTCATATTGCAAAAAGTGTTGTTTTTGGTAGAGGATATGTGTGGTACATTAATATAAGATGTGGCACACCTGAATGTGGCTGTGACTCAACAAGACAACACATGCAGTGTGTGATAATGTGTCGTTGATAGTAGTTCAACTATAGATATGAGTGAACTAATGTGTGACGTACGCTTTGATAAGTAATGAGTTGTTGGGGCATTTAGTAGCTAAAGTTAAGCTTTCAAATGAGTGTGATTAACTTCAGTTGTGCTAGTCAGGTTGTAATAACGGTATTCCCTTCCCCAAAAAGCCTAATCAGCCACACCTTTCAATTACTTGAAACAGGTGAAAATGGTGTGAACTATGTTGACCCTAAAATGAGGCTGTAATTAGTGTGTGTGCTGAACCCCACCCCCTCTGTTGAAGTGTATGCTGTGATGAGATATTAATTGCAGCTGCTTTAACACAATGGTAGATGAGCTAAATAGTCGTGTGCAGTTTTTAAGTTATGAAAACAATGACATAACATATGATACGTGTGCCTCATTATGCTGTCTGTATATGACTTAAAGCAAAAATGGACCTTTTCATTAACAACTATAGATGTGTTAGTGCAAGTGATGTTTGTAGGCCGTTGCATGCAATATATTTGATGCATGCTTAAAATAGGCAGTAATGTCATGTTTGTCGGAGTAAAATAAATAAAATACACAATAATATTATACATATTTCTGTTCTGTACCTGTAGCTAGTAATAATTTCTCATTAACATGTGTTACACATGTGTACTACCCTGTTGTTCCCCATCTTCGCCCACCATCAATTGCTTCCACTGCAGCAATGCATTTTGGGAATTCACATGTAAATGAGCACGCAATGGCACGTGCTATATTAGTTACTGCATTTAGTAGGACTACAACATATATGTCTATTTTGAAATATATATATATACAGAATCAGACATATACATATATAGATGCAGGTATGCTTATATTGTGAAGACAGTATAAAAAGCAGTGTACAGTGTAAATATGCAAAATAACTGTAAGCAACGACACGCCTAGTACAGTAATATTTCTCACCTGGTGGAAATTGTGAGGGATAAATTCCAATATCCCGGTCACCAGGTAAGCCTTCCACGACGACGGGAAGTAATTTTGCCCGAAGCAGCTCCTCCAATGGACTTAATATGAGACGTTGTGGTGTCGGCCCACCTCCAGTGCCAGTAGCATGCACGCGTTGGTGTTGTATTTTCTTTTTCAATTTGGACCTAATATCATCAAATCTCTTGTGACAATTCCGCTTGTCCCTCACATGATTCCCACACGCATTGACACCAATGACTATTGTGTCCCACATTTCTTTTCTGCTTGCTGAACTTGTCCGCCCTTGAAAAACATATAAAATATATGAGGTAAATTAATAATAATAGAAGCACCAGTTTCCTACACTGCTAGCTGTTCCAAGAGATAGCAAACATGCTGTTTTAGGTGTAATATGTGAAGCACATGAGCATTCACTACTAAACCTATACATGTAAGCAAGGTTGCATTCATATTGTATGCAGTTATGGCAAATTGACCGCCTGTGTTTAGTTGTCCTTGTAAGGCATGATAAAAAGCTGTGTTTCCAGACTAATTAACATAGAAAGATATTCTGAACCCATATTTGCATATGAACAAAACTCAGATGACCTAGGATCACATGTATTTGAATAATAAATGTAAAGGTACACTTACCTAGTAAATGTCCATATATACTGTCATAGTGCTCCAGAATGCCAGTGACAAGAGCTGTATTTTCCTGGTCATTGAAGCGAGGATTACGTGGCTTCTCCACACATTTCTTCCGAGCAGGTTTAGGGTCAGAGCTTGGCTGGTGCTGACTGGACTCTCCTTCTTCCAATGGAAGAGCCTCCAAAAGCTGCCCACCAGCAAGCACGCCACCACCATCCACCCCATCAGCAACTGCGCCACCAGCAGCACTCACAGCACCAGCACTCCCACTCCTAGCACCAGCACTCCCACTCCTAGCACCAGCACTCCCACTCCCAGCACCAGCACTCCCACTCCTAGCACCAGCACTCCCACTCCTAGCACCAGCACTCCCAGCACCAGCACTCCCACTCCCAGCACCAGCACTCCCACTCCCAGCACTAGCACTCCCACTCCCAGCAACAGCACTCCCACTCCCAGCAACAGCACTCACACTCCCAGCAACAGCACTCCCACTCCCAGCAACAGCACTCACACTCCCAGCAACACCACTCGCAGCACCAGCACTCCCACTCCCAGCAACACCACTCGCACTCCCAGCAACATCACTCCCCTGAACAGTACGTTCACTCCGACGCGTACTCGCACGAGTAGCACTCCCACTCCCACCAGCATCACTCTTCCCACGCTTTGCGGGCATACTTACAGCACTCACAAAAAACAGACAATAAATGTACAGCCAATGACACGAAACACTTCCACATATAAAACAAGACAAAGATATAAACAAAACAACAATGGACAAAGCTCACCCAATACACAACAAGTCTCTCAGTCAATATGCAAATCTTCAATCAGCCAGCTCTGTGCGTCTCTCTCTCTCTCACTCCCAACAACACAGAGAATGATTAGCAGTACACGTTGCCTTTAAATATGGCGCGCAATCCAATACATGCTTGTTTCGCCTGATTCAGCAAGATTTGTGATTGGGCAACCTATCAGCACCCCGCCACGCACGCCGATACACCTGTGTGTGATCGGCTAATCATCGTGAGAGTGGGCGGATTTGTTTTCGGGTTGATTTTGAATGTATTCGGCACTTACTGCATACGGAGAGGAAAAATCGCCAATAACATGACTAATCGGTAAGATTGCCGATTTCACATAATCGACGCTTACTGCATGAGGCCCAAAGTGTGGCGAATTGAGTACTACTAGTTGTTTCCCATTGTAATGAGAAACGTGGTGGCAAGTGAGAGTCCCTTCGCGCCCCTCTCCCCCCCCCCCCTCCCGGCAAGTGCGAGTACGCCGGCGGCGGCACTAGTGCTGAGGGGACGAGCGGAGGAGAAATAACAAATTTTCGCATGCACAACACAATACCTCAATTTTAACACGTTGTGGCTATTTTCACTTCTAATTCGCCACACTTGTGGCTACATTGAAAAATAGGTTGCCCACCCCTGATCTAAACATTATATAATAAATATACTGTATATACTATATATGTATAAAATAATAATAATATAAAATAGATTTAATTTTTACGTGTGTCCAACAACCATCTGCATATTAATTGTATAATGTAATGAAAGGTCTTATACATGGGTGAAAAAGAAAATTGTAAAAAGTATGTATGTTTTGACAGGTAATACAGGATGAACTGTTGCCGTAGGCATAGCAGTAGATGAAATCGTTTAAAATCTGCTGTTTTTGTTTGGTCTGTTTCCAAATGAGGTAATTTTTAAAAGATGTCTAGAATAAGGTTAATTCAGAGTTAACTGCACAAAATATCAAAAGCATTTTTATTAATCTCAAGCCAAATACTGTGTGTATACTGTATGATTATACATTTAATGAAAAATCTATATGAGCAATTGAGTGTTTAAAGAAGCAGAATGTAAGAAGTAGTTTTAATAGATTCAGTTTGTATACAAATCCCAACTCCACAGAGGTTTATTTTTTCATAGGTAATTACAGATATGCCAGATGTTATTGTTCCCGCTGGCAGGGAACGGCACGCAGCCCTGCCCATTTTTACCACACACTGCTAATTCTTGTAAATGGTCGCTGTGTGTCCTGCTGCAATGCGCCAACAGGAGCAATAATGTCTGCTGGATTTGTTGTATGTGCTGCATCTTTAACACATTAGATTATAATAGACATACTTCCAATCTGTTTTTGTTGGTGAGGGATTATCAATAGCAGACTCCTCTGAAGAACTGAATAAACATCAGCAGTGGATTTTATCTTCTCTGGGTAGCGTGTAGTTCTGCAGCACATCCACAATGACAGCCATCTGAATTGTGCAGGTTTTTATTTTAGTTTAGACAAATTACAAGTGAAAAAAAAAAGAGTACTTTTACACATGACATATTATAGCAATTACTGATTTCTAAAGCTACAGTAATCATCATTTAATTTAATGACAGAAGGAGAGATCTAATAACAGTTACTGTGAGAGAGATACAGTACAGTAAGTGATGCAAAAAAATGCATTGCTCAAAAACTGGGGCAAATTGTGTAATTTTAAGACTGTAAGATAGCATCAGTGTATCAAGGTGGTTTGTTTTATTTTGCCACAAATTAGTCCACTTGTACCTGAGTGTTTCTAAGTGGTTTAAAGAGGAGAATAAACCAGTTGCAGTTTTTTCCTTTCTTCGGTCCAGAACCACAGAGGTCCATTAACATTGGGGTTCATAACATCACGTCACCAGAATCAGTAATGAACGTTATTTTCCATGAGGTTAATACATATTCCCAAAACTAATTGTTGGCAAAAACCAAGGCCATTGTTTAACTTATTAGCATACGTCAGGTACAGTTAGCACAACCTTGAGTTAGCTTCAAATAACATGGTGTTAAGTATGTTTTACCTAAGATAAAGGTGAGCGAAAAAGAGAGAGGTCTACTGTAGGTGGCATGATCGTCTGCTCTTTGCCAATATAAGCAAGATTCATACTTATGTTGCAGGGAGAAAAAAATGTTTGTTCTATGTTTTCGAGTGTAATTCAGTTATTTTTATATTTCAGTGTCAATGACTGGATGGATCATAAATAAAAATTTTGGGGAAAAAATAATATTTGTTGCTTTTGTACATAGAAATGTATTGATGATGGATTTGATAAACTGTTTATTGATTTATATAGTAAATGCAGTGATGCAAATATAAAGTCATAAAAATTACTACTTCAACTCAGAGAGTTTACAGGAAATATCCATTGTGGGAGATCCTGGAAAGAACTAGAATGTAGATTCATTAAGCTACGGTATGGGGTAGTGGAACTCGATCTCCAATATTCCTTATTGCAGGTTAGCGAAAACCTGACCTATTTCTTGTACACTCCTCTTCCCCTGACAATATAGAAAATGTAAAAACTACATGAATTTAAGGTAACTGTGCAGTACATGTGACAGAATAGAACTACAGATGTAGCGAAGCGGACAAGCAAGCAAAGGTCTGTGGCGCTAGGACAGTGTCTGCTACTATCACGCTGCAAATGGTTCATGCTTCTGAATGGGATCCCTGCAGCATTAATCCTTTGGTGTTGTGACCACCGCTGTCGCGTGATCGAGAGCATCTGCGGCATCGAAGACATTATGTCGCTGCATATGTATAGTATGAAAATTAGAAAGCTCTCATAATTACATCGCTGAAGAACTCTCGTGTTAGTGCATTAAAAGGTATTGTAACCTATGGATAATATACAGTTGTCACGATTGTGCTCGCCACAAACCGGGACCGGACCGCAGGGCTGAGGCTGGGTTATGAAATCACCGACCTTAGACCGCGCAGACTGGTCCGGAGTGCGCAGTTCATAGTCAAACAGGCCGGGTTCAGGACTGGAGATAACAGCATAGTTGTTGGACAAGCCAGAGTTAGGGTAGGAGATATCCGGGTAGTCGTAGTTCAAGCAGGGAGTCGGCAACAGGAAATCAAGCTGGTCCTTTTGCGTCAGCGCAATCGCTGCAGGTCGGGAACGAGGTTTACGCTCCGGTCTAGGCTCCGGTCTAGGAGAGGGAAGACTGACCGCAATAGGCACACCGCCAGGCAGCACTAGTAACCCCGTGTTACAGCGCAAACGAAGCAGGTCTCTAAGAACCAGGAACTCAGGAACTCAGCATAGCAGCATCAGGCCTGGAGGAAACTGGACCAGTACAACGAACTGGAAACAAAAACAGAGATACGTAACGAAAGAACAGGGCTTGTGGCAGAAACACAGGTAACATCCCATAAGGATCTATGCTCGGCAAGGAAGTGAAGCCAAAGCAGGATATTTAAAGCGACAGTGACCAATCCGGACGAGGGGCATGGTGGAGGCTTGTCAAGGAGCTGCTCGTAAGTGGCTGAGAGACCAGGAAGTAGTGGAGCACAGCTGAGAGTCTGTAACACCAGTGCCAGAATCCAAGATGGCGACGGCAGAGTTCAAGGTATGCACTGGGCGGCGGCATGGGTGGCGACGGGGGGCAGGGGCAGCAGCCGCTGCAGTACTGGTAGTGGGTAAGAAGGGGTCACACCACAAGGGACGTGGCCCCCGATTCCTTACAACAGTATACTCCTCCTATGCATTAAATTGAACTAGGCTACAGTGCTTTTATATGTAATGTATAATGGGGCTGTTACACTAGTGAGCATCATGTTGAATAATAGCAATAGAATACAAAAACATTACCTAAAAAGAAAGTAGTATTTATATTTCTATATTCTTACTCTAATATTTAAGTCCATGATGCAAGGGAACAGGTTTTATTTTTAACAAAATGTATTAAATTAATGATTCTATAAATTTCTAAATAATACTGATGTACACATCCCTGCCTTTCCCATTTGCAGTTAATTAAAATATCTCCAAGTACATTTTGTTAAATTGTTCCAGAAAAGCTATAAAGACAAAACAGGGATACCTGGTGCTCAATGTACACACAGTTCATGAGATGTAACGTCCATAAGATGCTTAAAGTCCCTTGAGAAACCCTCCCCTGGATATCCAAGTGTTGAGGAATGGAGATAGGATGCTGAAGACTCCTCCTAGAAGAGATAAAACAAGCACACAATTGCGCGGTATCTCAAGACTATAACACACTTAAGCAGACAATGTCTACTTACAATAGATCTCTTAAAACAGTGCAGTGGAGAGAATCTGTGCTTTAACCACTTTTTAGCTATTGACACGAATCCCACGTGTAATCTTCTCCCTCCTGCGGTTCAATTAACTGTCAGATGTTTTCCACAATGCTTGCAGTTGGCCCCATGGAGAGATTGAAAGCACAAGATGGTGTAGATTGCACATACAATTTTTTTAAAAACGGCTAACATTGCCAATAAAATAGTCACATAGCAAGTGTGTGCATGAACATCACTATAATGCCGTCCGCATCATGCAGGGAATCCCCTTAGAGCTGAGGGTTAGGACCGGCGCTCCCACTGCCTCTCCACGGAGTACCCTAAGGTGTGCGGTCTTACTGCTTCCGTGCTGTGTTCTGGCGCTCGTCCTGTGACTTCACTGAATGCGCGCCTCCCACCACTCTGGAAACTCCCTTACCGACGACACCACAAAACTCCTCCTATCCTAACATGTTTCGTGACGTAGGGACATTACTTTCTCAAAGGCATAAGGAGCTACTCAACATGATCCCTATTTATACCCCAAGATGTTATTAACCCCTTGTTGTACAACAATGTGAATTATAAAGTGCAAAATGGAGCGTAATCGTTACTTGCAAATGTCTAAAAACATACTCCTGCTACGCTAACATGTCTCCAGGAAATGATTAATTATTCCCTGGGATTTGGAGACCTATCAGCTTGACATGGAGAAATATATTATAAATAATCAAGTGTGATATATGTGATTGAAGCACAACGAAATAGATAATTCACTCCTTCAAAAAGGAGGCTAGGTCAAATTCTATATTTAGATACTTAGGCGACAGCGTCTTCAATGTGTATATCCAGAAACTTTCCTTTCTCGATATACCATTTGAGTCTGTGCCCCCCCCCCCCCCATTCCAATTCGGTTTAGGACAGTCTATCCCTTTACATACAAGTCCTTCTGGATTTTGATTGTGTACCAATTTAAAATGGTTGGAGACACTATGCGTCTCCAATCCTCTTTTAATATTGTACACATGTTCTGCTAATCTGCGTTTGAGGGGTTTGCCTGTTCTCCCCACATATTGAAGTCTGCAAGG
Organism: Ascaphus truei; assembly: GCF_040206685.1. NCBI lineage: Eukaryota > Metazoa > Chordata > Amphibia > Anura > Ascaphidae > Ascaphus > Ascaphus truei. The sequence continues at coordinate 98,920,930 of NC_134485.1, read as the reverse complement.
ACATTGCAAAAGATACACGCAGAATTTACTTCTACAGCTGATAAATGTACCAATATCATGATTTTGCTGGTAACAGTGGATTGGAATGTGTCACATTTTACACTATATTTGCATCCAATGCATTTACCACACAAAAAATAGCCTTTTAAATTTCTTGCCTTTTTATATACAATTTGTGGATGTGAGGGTAGGAATGATTTTAACTAGGATCGTGTTGGAGAATTCCCCAATGTTTCTTAAATGTTTTAAGTATCTCTGGGGCCATACTGTTATATCTTATGATAAAGGGTATAAATTCTCCATTTTTTTGTTTTGTGCATTTTTTATCCATACTTACTAGTGTACCCTATCAATATAATTGACCCTAGCAATAGCCCTATCTACTACAAAATCTATGATACATTTATCGGCTGTAGAAGTAATTTCTGCGTGTATCTTTTGCAATGTCCTTGCGGACTTCAATATGTGGGGACAACGGCAGACCCCTAAAATGCAGATTAGCAGAACATGTGTCCAATATTAAAAGAGGATTGGAGACGCATAGTGTCTCCAACTATTTTAAATTGCTACACAATCAAAATCCAGAAGGACTTGTATGTTAAGGGATAGACTGTCCTAAACCGAATTGGAGGGGGGGCGACAGACTCAAATGGTATATCCAGAAAGGAAAGTTTCTGGATATACACATTGAAGACACTGTCGCCTAAAGGTCTAAATATAGAAATTGACCTAGCCTCCTTTTTGAAGGAGTGAATTATCTATTCTGTTGTGCTTCAGTCACATATATCACACTTGATTATTTATAATATATTTCTCCATGTCAAGCTGATAGGTCTCTAAATCCCAGGGAATAATTATCATTCCCTGGAGACATGTTAGAGTAGCAGGAGTATGTTTGTACAGTAGATGTTTGCAAGTAACGATTACACTGCATTTTGCACTTTATAATTCACATTGTTGTACAACAAGGGGTTAATAATCTCTTGGGGTATAAATAGGGATCATGTTGAGTAGCTCCTTATTCCTTTGAGAAAGTGACGTCCCTACGTCACGAAACGCGTTAGGATAGGAGGAGCTTTGTGGTGCCGTCGGTAATGGAGTTTCCAGAGTGGTGGGAGGCACGCACTCAGTGACGTCACAGAACGAGCGCCGGAACACAGCACGGAAGGCAGTAAGACCACATACCTTAAGGTACTCCGTGGAGAGGCAGTGGGAGCGCTGTTCCTAGCCCTCGGCTCTAAGGGGATTCCCTGCATGATGTGGACGGCATTATAGTGATGTTCATGCACACACTTGCTATGTGACTATTTTATTGGCTATGTTAGCCGTTTTTTTAAAAATTGTTTGTGCAATCTACACCATCTTGTGCTTTCAATCTCTCCATGGGGCCAACTGCAAGCATTGTGGAAAACATCTGACAGTTAATTGGACCGCAGGAGGGAGAAGATTACACGTGGGATTCGTGTCAATAGCTCAAAAGTGGTTAAAGCACAGATTCCCTCCACTGCACTGTTTTAAGAGATCTATTGTAAGTAGGCATTATCATTGTCTGCTTAAGTGTGTTATAGTCCTGAGATACCGCGCAATTGTGTGCTTGTTTTATCTCTTCTAGGAGGAGTCTTCAGCATCCTATCTCCATTCCTCAACATTTGGAAATCCAGGGGAGGGTTTCTCATGGGACTTTAAGCATCTTATGGACATTACATCTCATGAACTGTGTGTACATTGAGCGCCAGGTATCCCTGTTATGTCTTTATAACCTGTTGTATGTAAGGTAATGAGATACTTACTATATGGGACACCTTGGCAGCTTCTAACCATTTGTTATCACAATTAGGTATCACTATTATTGTATTTATTTATCATTGAGTAGTAGCACTGTTTAATTTAATTTTCTTCCACTAGTGTCGCACTCACTCACATTGTATTAATTGTAGGTTAAGCGCTCTATAGTTTAGGGTGTTTTCTAGTTAGTTTTTTTGTTCCAAAAAAGCAATGGATTTTGATTTCGGAAAAAAAATACTGTGATCTGAAGGAAACGACAGTGCTCTCTCTGAAGCAATATGAATAACGGGTAAAATTACCGTCAAAGGGGACCATTAGAAGCACCCAACTAGAGGTTCTATGTGATGGAGTCCAAATCTTGCTGCTCAAGCCAATAGAATCTTTCCAGGATCCTCGTGCAAAGTGGATGAAAAAAGGAGGTAGGGGAGCACAGAAATAAGCTGTAAAATGTCTAATAAACAGTTCAAACAGAGATAGATGTACAATCCTAAGTGTTGAAAATGCAGGGGTGTGGTCAGGACTCCGAGGTGAGCTGACGCAGGTCGGCTCAGCTCCTCAGCAAAGAAGCGAATTTGGGCACAAATTTTCTTTATAAAGGCTATCTACATGCTCCAGCTGCAGGAGACTGGACCAAGGAAGCTGAAATCGTCCTGATGCCGGATACTGGGACCTCCCGGTAGACAAGCCGCTGCCTGGGAGAGTTTGGGAGAGATCTATGCGGCCGCAGCTACACGGGACACCAAAGATGGCTGCCAGCCACACGTGGCTCTGCTGATCTGAGCCCTGCTGATCGATCCAGAGCCAGTGGGAAGAACCCGACGAGATCAAGCTTCCCCAGACAAGTGATTGTGCTTGGACGGGCTCTGGAACCCTCGCATGTGAGCATGGCGGGTGCGCAGGAGGCGTAGATCTGAGAGCCAGAGTCACGGCCTATGGCGAGCAAGAGGAAACTGCAGAGGAGCGGGATGCTTCACAGGAGACAGGTCGCGAAACGTAGGAGGGCTGCCGGTTGGGAATCCACACTCTGGTGCTGCAGAGGGTGCCCGACGGTTGGCTGCTGGCCAGTGCAGTAGCTGGGAAGGGGGTGGAGGGGCAGCCATCTTGCCCTGGTGCTCCATAGCGAGGCCACAAGGGAGCTTGAGTTTGCCTCTTTTTGCCCCCGGCTAATTATCTGACCGCAACCTCGGAAGGAAGGACCGTTCCCTGGCGGATTCACCCCCCCTCCACCCAAACAAGCAGCAGCCTGCGAAAGAGACAGGGCCCAGGACCACTCAGGCCCAAATCAGCAGATGAAGGCTTCTGAAAAGCAACAGAGAACTAAAGTAAGTGCCAGTTTCTGACCCCAAGGGGGATCACCTAAACAGTCACCTCGCCCACGTACATTTAACTCTAATTAAAGACTCCAAGGCAAAGCCTACAGCCCAATATCTATCTCCCATAAGTGAACATCCACCCTCCCTTGTTTCTGTGGGAATAAGACCAAGAGGGTGGAAGAGACAGCTAGATAAACAACAAACACACAGTTTGCAATAATGTGATCTCCCTTGAAAGGAACTTGTACCCCTTTACAAAAAGACGGGCAAGCCCAGATAAGCCCTAATAGAGCTGACTAAGACAATGTCCTGAGACCTGGGCTTCAGTCTAAGCTTATGTAAGTATATCAGCTCTGTCTAAGTACTTTAAAAAAAAATCTCATCTTTTGCAAGTCTCATTTACCCTGGCTTCAAAAGCAGTTAGAACCATCAAAAAGAAATAGAACCAGAGTGAGTTCTGTGAATATTTTAAAAACCGTGGTCGGCCAGCATTGCAACAGGCAGTAGCAGCAGCAAGAAACAGCAGCAGTGTGCCTGGGGGTTGGGGACTCCTGGGTTAGAGCGCACCAGCCAATGAGAGCCGTGGGGCAGTGGGACACACGGGGGGGCGAGACACACCGACCAATGAGAGCTATGGGAGGGCGGGCAGACCAATGGACCAATCAAATTGTCTACAGACACTCACAACCAAGATTTTGAGTTTTATATATATAGATATAGGCAGATCGGCTGTTTTTTTTACCACAATTCCCCATTGATTGGCAGCTTCGGCACTTAAAGAATACCCGCTAATTGTGGTGCTTAAGGCAGAGGGAGATAAAGAGACCTTCCAAGGGACACAACGGGCTATCACAATGTACAGTAACATTGAAAGATTTGTATAGTACAATGCACTTATCTTTATGTAAAACATGGAGTTAATACCTAGAAATGTACCAAAACTTGTCCTGTATTCCACATCACAAATACTGGTACAATTGCTATTATTCAGCAAAAATACAATTCACAATAAGATCATCATTATCAGTTGTTTATGCGCCACAATAATATTGCTATTAAAAATGTCCCTAATTGTCTAAGCTATGATTCTGCATCTAAAATACATAGATGTTTTAATTGTGGGAGAAAAAGCTTTCCTTCCTTTGTTCAGACATTTATTTGTTTATTTATAAAATATTTTACCTGGAAGTAATACATTGAGAGTTACCTCTCGTTTTCAAGTATGTCCTGGGCACAGAGTAAAACAAATAATACATGGTTACAAGTACAGTTACATAAATGAACAAGGTATACATTATATACAAGACATTGCGTGCACAGTTAAAGAAAATATATATTATGAGCGTATGAAACAGTTACAGACCAGATTAAAGTGTGAGACCGCCTTAGATTTGAAAGAACTTAAGCTGGTGGTGGATATGAGAGTCTCTGGTAGGTTGTTCCAGTTTTGGGGTGCACGGAAGGAGAAGGAGGAACGTCCGGATACTTTGTTGAGCCTTGGGACCATGAATAGTCTTTTGGAGTCTGATCTCAGGTGATAGGTGCTGCATGTGGTGGGGTGAGGAGCTTGTTCAGGTAGCTGGGTAGCTTGCCAGAAAGTATTTGAGGGTGAGACAGGAAAGGTGAACTTTGCGCCTAGACTGTAGTGATGACCAATCTAGTTCTTTGAGCATTTCGCAGTGATGTGTGTTATAGTTGCATTGGAGAACAAAACGACAAATTGAATTGTAGAGGGTGTCAAGTTTGCTAAGGTGGGTTTGAGGAGCCGAGCCAAATACTATGTCTCCATAGTCAATAATTGGCATTAGCCTCTGCTGTGCAATACGCTTTCTGACCAGGAGACTTAGGGAGGATTTGTTCCTGTAAAGTACCCCTAGTTTGGCATAGGTCTTGGTTGTCAGGGTATCAATGTGCATCCCGAATGTTAAGTGGGTCAAACCATAAGCCCAGGTATTTAAAACTAGTGACAGGTGTTAGGGTGGTGTTAGCGTTGGTTCTAATCAGAAGCTCAGTCACTGGAATCTTTACAAATTTAGTCTTGGTCCCAAATACCATTGTTACAGTCTTGTCAGTGTTTAAAAACAGTTTGTTTTGGGAAATCCAGTTTTCGAGTCTCAAAAAGTCAGACTGAAGTATGTGTTGAAGGTCAGAGAGGCTATGGCTGTGTGCATATAGGATTGTGTCATCTGCATACATGTGTATTGAGGCTTCCTTACAAGCTGTGGGAAGATCATTAATGAACACTGAGAAGAGTAGGGGCACCAGAACAGAGCCTTGCGGGACACCACAGGTGATATCCAGGGGGTTGGAGTTAGAGCCTGAGATGGACACATGTTGGGATCTTCCTGATAGGTAGGACTGAAACCAGTTTAAAGCATGTTTCCCTATTCCAGAGCTCTGGAGTTTGTTAAGCAGGATAGCATGATCAACTGTGTTAAAAGCCTTTGCAAAATCTAGGAATACTGCACCAGTGAGTTGTCCCCGTTCCATTCCACACTGGATTTCATTGCAAACTTTTAGCAGGGTAGTTACAGTAGAGGCAACTCTTATTCTAACAAAAACTAGTGGCAATTCCCCAAAAAACCCAGGAAACACCCAGGTACATTCTGAATACATGCCTTAAACTTTCCTTAAACTAGCCCCAGCATTTCTGCATTGATTAATGGCCTATCAGATTAAAAGCGGGGGTCCCTGGCAGTCCCATTCAAACTGAATGGGACTGCCAGGGATCCCTGCTGTGTTAATCCTATGGGTCGTTAGTCAATGCAGAAATGCCTTAAAAGTGCCTCAAACTAGCCCAGGACATACCCAGCACATACCCAGCACATACCCAGAATGTAACCCGGCTAGTTTACGGCAAATGTTAGAATAAACGTTGCCTCTACTGTACATTCCTACTTTCAAAACTACTGTTCTTAATTCCAGGCCACCTTGGAGAACAATTAGAACAGTGATTTATTGTGGGAATAAAAGTGATTATCTTTAATTCCATTTCCTACTGTACTCTGCAGATTTATACTGTAGTAAGCTAGTTTATGGTCGGTCGCAAAAATGTAAAACGTACTCGATCAACATTAACCAGTGATCAATTTCTCTAGCGACAGCTCTAAATACTAGTTGGCAAAACATTTTCTTTAAAAAAAAATGTAAATGGCAAAAATATGAGTAAAAAGCTGCTGCTGCCTGAGGTGAGGAAATGCTCCCTGGTGGTGGGAGACCTCAGATACTCAAGAACCTGGATGACAGTGAAGCCTTCCACAAATATCTGGGCGTGAACTCCCCTTTCTCCGGACTTACACTGGGAGGCGAGAACCCTTCGACCCCGGAGCCATCTTGGTCCACAATTCCCACGAAGAGATTCTCCCACCCGAGCTCTCTGTAGAAATAGCTATCCGAAGCTGGGACAAAACCCTAAGCTGAGTTCCAGATCTATACTCCGGGCCGGAGTAATTATTATATTATGTTTTCAGGTTCAATTTTATATTAGTTCACTAATGGTTCACTAGTGTAGTCTTTGTCCTTGGTAAGAGCATAGGTAAGCCTTATCTATACAATAGGCCCAAAGTCTGGTGATGACTGATTAATTTATCCATGCCTCTAATAATTGTTAGACACTACTGTACACGTTACAAGTGTCCAATAATTTTTAGGAATTTATGCCATAAAATTCAATAAGTAATGGTGGGTAAAAAAGTGACAAAACACTCCCCCATACAGCATACAGTAAATACAAAATACCACTTGTGAGCACATTCACATGTCACAGACAGATCTTCAACCCTGCCTTTCCCCATTACCTCTTAGCATACAATGCTTCCACTGCAGCCAGGGATTTTGGAAAATGACATGCAAATGAGCACCGTGTCACCCTTTTCTTCAATTCCAGTTTAACTTGGACCCATATAAGCATATGCCTGCTGTATTACACAGCTTTTCAGCACAGCCATAATATTAGAACTAGTGTTTTTAACATACTGTATGCAATAATTTTTTAAGCTTTAGCTAAGTGAATCACTGATAAAAAAAATCACCAGAGGGTGCCTAGTTCATAAGTCTCTAACAATGATTTATCCCTCCTATCCTTATAGGATAGAGATTTACTAACCTACATAGCTCTATAGTACACTGGTGGGGAATGAAAAAAACCCCACTACAGCTCAACCCAGTTATAGCACGACCCGTTATACCACAAATCCGTTATAACGTGATGTGAGCGTGGCTCCCAATAATATGTAGTACTCCTACTATGCCGTTTTCCAACCTCTCCTGCTGTGCCCTGCTGGGGTGATCAGGAATTGCTGGCTGCCAATGCCCCCCCTCCTCCTCGGCTCCGGCGTCAAATGACATCGCGGGTGATGTCACGTTGCCATGACAAAGCGACATCACGACACCTTGCAGCGTCATTTGACACTGGTTACCATGGTGACTTGTCACACTGATGCTCTTCTACCTCCATCCTCTTCACTGATTTCTCCACGACAGGAGCACGTCGACAGCCCCCGGTGCAGAATGGAGTGAGTAATTCATTCAGTTTTTTACATTCATTTTACCACGGACTGCAACACACACACACACACAGACATACTGTCTCTTTAAGGGAGCTGACTCTGATTTCCCTCTCTCTCCTGTCAGCCGGAAACTGACAGCAGAAGCAGGGAGAGGAGAGAGATGCCGATGCCATGTCAGTCCTGCATGGGGATATCGGGTCAGGGACAGCTGGTAGAGTTATCCCAGCTCTCTCTCCCTCCAGTACCCATGGAACCCCTGAGGGGTGCAATTCTGGGCAATTTTTTTTTAACGTGATCCGCTTATAATGCGATGTGCCTCTTTGGACCCTAAACACTGCACTATAACGGGGTTGAGCTGTATTTTGCAATTGTTTACTTCTTGCATTAATCACTATCATGCAATGCCACTTTATAACTGGATGAAAAATGATTCATGTTCATTAAACTTAGACAGCAATTAGGGACAGTTTTGATTTTTTAAATTCCATCCTTATTCATTCCGACCGTGCTCTTTGTATTGAGAACTGTATGTCTAAAATTGCAGATAGCTTTACAGTATGTCGCTTCAGCTAAGTGTGCAAATCCCACGAACCTGCTAATTTCAAAGAAAACATAGCCCAATGGGATACAACAACACTATGTATACACAAGATGTTAAGTGATGGATGAAGTAAATATGTTTACTATAAGAATAATAAATAACATGTTTGTTGAAATCCTGACCGTAATAACATAATATTTTTCAATGTTTTATTAGTAGCAATTGATGATTTCTTCTTTATCACACACAGAGGATGTGCAGAGTATTTCTGGATGCATTTATAGTGCTTTGGCTGATCTGTTGAAGAGTTTGCCAAATAGTAGGAAAATTATGCTTTATTTATTCTTTCTGGGAGTTAACACAATTAAACATTTATTAGTACTGTAGGTTAAATGAAGAACTCGCCAGACTGCTTGTGTATAACAGCCAGAAGGCAGGAATGTATATTTATAGGCTTTGGAGGTTGCTATGACTGTTTCTATCAAAATGACACCCCAAAGTTTTTTTTTGAAGGTGTTTGCTGCTCTAGGCAATATTGTGTTGTGAAGTAATTTATCAAAAGGAAGCTTGGACCTTTTACAATATCAATATGCACGTTGCAATAACATTCCTAAAAATAAAATAAAGAACTTAAATTAAATCTGTCTGTATATATATATAAAATTACAGTGGCTGGGTTGTTTTTTTTTTTTTAAATGACTTCCAGCTAGATTTTTAAACGATGCCCATGAAGAAATAAATTCAATTGAATTATGAAATGAGAGACATAAATAAATTACGCTGCAATGATCAACTGTACTGATATTTACAAAATGTATTCAAATGTATGGCAGCCAGCCAGCCATTTTCTGAATTTGTTTAGTGTCTTGGCTCTAGTCTAAGTAAAGCAAGCCAATTTAAATATATATATTTTGCTGTACTGTTTAAGTGCTCTGTCAAACATAAATGCACATAGTTCTTCTTTTCCTTTCAAACTATAGCAAAAATATGCATGCCAAGCGTTTGTAGAAAAATCATATTATTTTATTTAGATCAGTCAGATCATACTGTACAGTAGTTTGATAAACAAATTAACAGCACAAAATGGGCACGGAAAAATGAGTAGTCTCACAGGGGGTTAATAACTGTGATTGTACAGATTGTGGCACCATAGCGTATAACCTCTGATTTACTTAAATTTATGTTTTCATGCGATAATGCCACGATCAGTCCAAGTAGTCTTAAGTGCACTTACTGTATGCAATTTCATAGTCTTTTGTTTGTATCAAAAGACCTATATCAGATGTGCAGGAACCATGCATTGACATATAATGAATGGCTTGTAATACAGGCTAAAAAGTTATAGTGTGCCATTGAGTAAGTGTATTCAGTACTACATACTGTAGACTCCACAGAGGTTATTTACTAAAGTCCCCCATCTGTGGTAAAACTGCTGCAAAATAATTACACCAGATTTATTAAAGAGAAAAACTCAATTTGTTTTTAATATGCTTCTAATGGGGGAAACTTTTTTAATATCTCTATCTGCGTGCTGTAAATTACTGTATGATATTTGTTACTTGGGAATTTGTGGCTCTGAACGGTTACAAAAGAACGTATAACATCGTTTACAATGTATTTAAAGGCAATGCCTAATTTTCTTTTGATTAGTTTAAGGTAAAGTAAGGTGAGAAATGAGAGCACTTAAAGAAAGTTATAATTTAGGACAATTAGGGCAGGCAAGGTGATATATTTTTCAATAAAGCTTTTTACTCCTATTTTTGCAATTTACATTTTTTTTTTAAGGAAAATGTTTTGCCAACTAGTATTAAGAGCTGTAGCTAGAGAAATCGATCACTGGTTAATGTTGATCGAGTACGTTTTACATTTTTGTGACCGACCATAAACTAGCTTACTACAGTACAAAGCTGCAGTGTAGGTAATGGCATTAAAGATAATCACATCTATTTCCACAATAAATCACTGTTCTAATTGCTCTCCAAGGTGGCCTGGAATTAAGAACAGTGGTTTTGAAAGTAGGAATGCAAGGTCTGAACAAAGGAAGGAAAGCTTTTTCTCCCACAATTAAGGCACCTGTGTATTTTAGATGCAGAATCATAGCTTAGACTATTAGGGACAATTTTAATAGCAAAATTCCAGTGGAGCATAAACAACTGATATTGATGATCTTATTTTGAATTGTATTTTTGCAGAATAATAGCAATTGTATTTGTGATGTGGAATGCAGTAATACAAGTTTTTGTACATTTCTAGGTATTAACTCCATGTTTTAAATAAAGATAAGTGCATTGTACCATACAAATCTTTCAATGTTACTGTACATTGTGATAGCCCGTTGTGTCCCTTGGAAGGTCTCTTTATCTCCCTCTGCCTTAAGCACCACAATTAGCGGGTGATTCTATAAGTGCCAAAGCTGCCGATCAATGGGGAATTGTGGTAAAAAAAAAGCCGATCTGCCTCTATTTCACATATAGAATCAGCTCCTTACTCTGAATCAGCATACTGTAAATGCCTAGACAAGACAATTTTTGTCTAAACACTATTATTACATTTCATATATAATCTGTCATGTGACTCTGAAATATACCTGTACAGTATGTACTATTGTTACCCATGGGCCCTCATAACTATATGAAGATGTTGTTTACTGCAATGGTTATTTCAAATGCAAATGATAAAAGCACTCAATTAGATTGTAAACGCTCCAGGGTAGGGATATTTAATTTCCCGTTAACTGATGTTATGTTTGTTGCACTTATTGTGGCCTATTCTTTAAGCCTTCATAAAAAAAAATTGCCGGATCGTTTTTGCTGCATGTTTTATGAGCGTTGCTATTACAGTATTCAGAAAGCCTTGAATATATGTGATAGCAAAATTCCCAAAACGGGTGAGTAGCCGGCGATGTGGTGATCGCCTCTTCTAAAAGGCCAAACCCAGCGATTTCTTTCAGCTGCAGAGAGAGCTGCACAGAGAGAGTTGCCTCTACTGGTGCATATCTCGCCAGCGATCAAAAGTTTTTAATATACATTTTATTACTAGTGTAGATGAGCAGGGGGTCTCCAGAGCAGAACCGCATTATTTCGGGTCTGGGGACCCCCTGCTTCCATAGATACAGGCCCCGTTATGGGGTGATGGTTCTGCTCCCAAGACCTCTGCTCATCTACACAAGTATTACAATTTATATTAAAACAGCTTCATTATCCGACGCTAAGGCAATGAAGGGGTTAAACCTCAATAGCCTGTTTCTTGGAGCACAGGATGCACAGGGTGGTTGAAGGGTGTAGTAGTCCCAGGGTGGGTGTTTAGGCCTGCCTGGAAGGTTGTGGGGGGAGATAACCCCTTCACTACCATAATGAAGGGGTTAACCAGTTCCGTTACCCCCCGGAAGGCCTAAACATCCATCCTTGGGGCTTCTACCCACCTTCGCCCAGTCCATTTACCCCAAAGAAACTAAAATAAACACAACAACCCTACTACCACCTCCTCTACCCCCAACAACCCCCCTCCCCCTGCCCCCAAACATATACAGTATATTAAAGGGCAAAATTACTATTATCCACATATGGATAATAGTGCATTTGGCCATTATAAAATCAAACATTAGCCAGCCTGCATTAATAAAGTAAATAAAACATTCAACTTACCCTTGCCATCATGAATGGCGTCCTCGTCAGCATGCTCCAGGTCCATGTCCTCTGATGCCAGCAAGAATACAAGGAAAAATACAATCTAATGGCCCCTAACTCCTTAATCACTTTAGTGGTTAATAACCACTATAGTAATTACGGGGTTAAACCCCATCACCGGTTACCCACCCAGGAGGCCTAACCACCCACCCTGGCCCCTCTATACCCACTTATTGGCACAGTGGTATATCATACCTATATAAGATGGACGTGATAAGCCACTATATCACTCAATGGTCAACCTAATAAAAATAATTAAGGCCAAAAATACCCAATAATCAAAGAAATACACAAGCAACTAAACATCCCAACAATAAAAGAACTACATAGCCTAATAGTACACATCACAAATAATTAACTATCAACAAAATAGCTAAATTATTAAATTATGCTATTCCAAAATAATAAAATTAAATAAACAACTATCCAAGCAAACTATTAAACAAATAAACCCCCTAGCCAAACAATCAATTAAATAAATAAAAACAAAAGAAATAATTAATTTAAACCCCTAGCCAACAAAACAAATAATTCATTTAAACAAGTAGCCAACAAAACAATGAATGAATTAAAAACGCTAACCAATCCTAAAATGTACTAAAAACAAGCCATCCAAATTCAAAACAATTTAATCCAAACAATAAATAGAAATCGAAAAAAATAACAATCAATAGAAAACTAGCATTTGCCAAAAAATGCATTGGCTGTTATTGTATTTATCTGTAAGGGCACAGATTAATACATTATCAGTCAATGGGCCATCACAAACATACAAATAAATAAATACAATGAAAAAACCTTACAAAATGTACATACATTCAATATTTATCTTACCTTTATCTTACCTTTTAGATGTCTTCACCCTCCGACTCCCTGCAATTCTGCAAGCTCTCGTACCACGACGTCATCACCCGCAATTCAACGCCATCCACCTTGAAGACCAGAATCGGGTAAAAAAAATCTTCTTTCTTTTATCTTCTATCATCATCTTCTTACTTCATCTGTAATAATTTTTTTTCTTTTCTTTAATCTTCTATCATCTTCTTTCAATCCAAAGCCCCATGGTAAATCCATAACAGGATATTGTCTTGTCGGCTTCTTGAGGTAAAATGAGATGCACAGGCCTTATACTGTATATGGCCTGTGACATCACATTTTAGGGTCAGCTGGTACAGCTCCTATCCAATTGGACACTGTATCATGTGTCCGCCTCTATTTTTTTTAAGGATGTGACGTCATCTCCAAGGAAGGGACGTCACAGCCTTAAAACCACATGACTATATCACATGGCATTACAGCCAACGGGATTGTAGACAATCCCATCGGTTGCTGTACCATGTGATAGGTTACATTAGTTCAAAAGGATGTGACATCATCCATTAAAGTGACATTGCCCATTACTGTACTGTATGTGTTGGGGGGGGGGTTGTTGAGGATAGAGGAGGTGGGTAGTAGGGTTGTTGAGTTTTAAAATATTTTAAAGGTAATGAAGGGGTTAACTCCACCTGCAACCCCCCCGCAAGGCCTAAACACCCACCAAGGGCCAAATACCACATTCACTCACCCCTGCTATCTACAATAATGATGGCACAGGTAGTTAACCCCTTCATTGCCTAAGCCGCTAATGTAAAGTTGCCTGTAAATGCATTTTTATTGCATGGGATTCATGCCGGGTGTATCCGGTGCTGATATTAATAAGTATCAGCTCCGGAGACTCCCAGCATGAATCTGATCTTTCTAAGTCCTGTCTCGCCGACTCTCAGCATGAATCTGATCTTTCTAAGTCCTGTCTCGCCGACTCTCAGCAACTTCTCACCACCTTCACACCAACTTTTCCTGGAGTGAGCCACGATTCACCGCAATAAGCTAATCATGCCTACTAAAATTGCATGAGTTTCAGAACCTGCCAATAAGTGGCGTATCACCAGTCACCTGGCGATTTTTTTTATGACGGCTGAAAATGTTGGCGATTCATGCCTTTATCTCCCACTTATTGAGGCTTATTTACAACAGTAGCAGTATGCATTTTGGCCGATAAGTGCTCAATAAGTGGCTTATCGAGGCTTATAGAATAGGCTCCATTGTATTATAATTTCCTTTATTGTATAGTATCTTTTATAATGTACTGCATGCAGTATTTCCGCTATATGACAAACCTCCAAAATTGCTGGCATCACTGGCTCCCACCTTTCCATTCTTCTAGACTGTCTCTTCCAACCAGCAATTAACTTCTGCCCCAAAAATCCTTTAGAAAATACATTACACCCCTTAGATGAAAGAGACAAAACAGCTGAGCAAAAGTCTGCTCCATGATGGAGCATGACCAGCCCTCATCTCTTTAACTTAAGACAAACATTATCAAGACTTCTCACAAAGGGGTTCCTTTCCCGATTTCTAACCCACCCAAGATTAAGTTTATGCCAACCACATACTTATTCCCACAGAAAGTAAACCAGTCTACTGTCCCAAAGTGCTTGAGCACAAATAACCACGTGAAGGTTCACCTTAAAGGTTCACTCCTAGGACCAGCTCTCATAAACCTTCCAACTAAAACGAGAGAGAGAGCATCCATAAAATTGTTCTCCGAAGAAATGCAGTTACCTGAACCCCAACATCCTGACATAGTCTCCATATAACCGATAAAAGGAGTGTGAAATATTCAAAAAAGATAAAAATACCAAGAAGATTCAGATATGTCCAAAAGGTCCACATCTCTTCGCATCTCTTAGCATTTAAAGTAGACACTTTATTGCAGACCAAGGCAAACAAGCTTCATCACTAGACACTGTAAAGCCTATTGTTAATACACTGTCCACCAATGAGAAAACCCATTTGGTGGATTTAATGTCCTAAATAGATGAGGGTCTCACTAATACCACAGACGATATGTCTATTCAACACTCATCGTTTAAACCCAATTCTACTTTTCATCCATATCACTCGAGGGGACAGTATATTGAAATTTTCAATAGATTAGTTGAAAAAGAATTTCAATGTCTTGGTCGACCTAAGGCAATCCAAATGAGTCATAATAACAACCTCACTGCTCAGGAAAAACAAACTTTGAAAGCATTACAATTAAATACAGTTGTACGTGAAGCAGATAAGGGTGGGGAAATTATACTTCAAAACAGAATAGATTACTGTTTAGAGGCCATCAGATTACTGTCGCATCCCATATCCTATTGTAACTTACCTAGGGATCCAACAGTTCAATATCAATTAAGTCTAAAAAAATGCTTAAATCTGCACACCAACTAAACATTCTCACCAAACATGAATTTGATTATCTGTGTTGTGCGGCTCACACCATCCCTATTATGTATCACTTACCTAAAATTTACAAATCACTCACCAATCCCCCGGGGCGTCCTATTATTTCGGTGATCAACTCACTTACTGCTAAACTTTCGTCATATGTTGATACTTTTTTACAACCACTAGTACCTTCTTTACCATCACATTTACTTGACACTACATCTCTTCTCACTATTCTTACAGAATTTACCTGGAAAAACACATATCAATTGGCTACTCTTGATGTTCAAGCACTTTATACGTCTATTCCACACAAGGGGGGTTTGGACGCTATAGATCACTTTTTAGCACTACATGGCACTTTATCACTTCTTCAACGTAGTTTCATTCACGATTCTATTGAATTTATTTTGAGACACAATTATTTTCTTTTTGAACATGAGTTTTATTTACAACTGTGTGGCACTGCTATGGGGACACATTTTGCACCATCTTTTGCTAATTTATATATGGGATTGTGGGAGTCGCTACACATATGGGGTGTCGATGTATCTCCGTCACAATTGATTATGTGGCGGAGATACATCGATGATGTGTTTGTCATTTGGGATGGCGATAATGTCTCTTTTGATAATTTTGTTACTCAGTGAAACAGTAATCAATTTAACCACACTTTTACCAGTGAATTAAATCAAATTAACATTACATTCCTAGATTTGGAAATATATATTGTCAACAACGAACTGCTTACTAAAACTCATTTTAAAACCACTAATGTCAACTCTTTTCTACACCCAACAAGTGGACATGAAAAGAGATGCATTAACAACATTCCTTATAGCCAATTTTTGCGCATTAGGCATAATTGTGCAGATTTGGAAACGTTCAAGGAACAATCTCAAATCCTTTTTGAACGTTTTCAACAAAAGGGTTATGATGATACCTTAATCACCACTGCTTTAAATAGAGCATTGAATATTAATAGGAAGAAATTGATCAGACCCAAAACAAATAAACCAAAAATAAAATTGTTAATTCTAATGGAAATTCAAATACACCTAACCAATTATTGGAAGGTATGTTTGTTAACAATTCAACCATTTCAACCACTGTACCACTCACTTTTGAAACTAATGAGCAAGATCATAAGAAAAAGACACCATATTTTGTTACCAAATTTAATAGCTCACATAATAAGATCAAACATATTCTGACTAAATATTGGTATATTCTACTTATGGATCCAATATTGACAAAGTTCCTTGCAAAGAGACCACCTATTGTCTTTACCAAATCTAATAATTTAAAAACCATTTTGGCTCCGAGCCTTCTCAAGGGTAGCGTCTCTACAAAAAAGAGGGACCTAAGAGATGTGCTGGGTTTAAAAAGGAATCATAGATGTAACAAGTGCAAAATCTGTCCAAAAATGCTGACACAAAATTACTTTACATCAAAATGACAGATCTCAAATATGACATTAATAATTACATTGATTGTCTAACAACATACAGGCATACCCCGCTTTAATATACGCAATGGGACCGGAGCATGTATGTAACGTGAAAATGTACTTAAAGTGAAGCACTACCTTTTTCCCACTTTACAATGCATGTACTGTACTGCAAACATCATATATGTGCATAACTGATGTAAATAATGCATTTGTAACCAAAATAAATACAGTAGGCTTTATTCAAATAAAATGAATGGGAGCAAGCAAGGAGGTGAGAGGCCTGCACGCGGGTCAGTACTCTATAGCAGCTCTCTCCTTCTCGCAGTCTCTCTCACTCAGTCAGTCTCTCTGTCTCTCTCTCACTCCATCAGTCTCTCTCTCTCACTCATTCTCTCTCTCTCTCAGTCAGTCTCTCTCTCACTCACTCACTCAGTCTCTCTCTCTCATGCACTCAGTCACACACACACACACTGAGTCACACACACACAGTCACACACACTGTCACACAGTCACACACTGTCACTCAGTCACACACTGTCACTCAGTCACACACAGTCACTCAGTCACACACAGTCACTCAGTCACACACAGTCACTCAGTCACACACTCAGTCACTCAGTCACACACAGTCTCTCAGTCACACACTCAGTCACACACTTAGTCACACACTCAGTCACACACTGTCACTCAGTCACACACTGTCACTCAGTCACACACTGTCACTCAGTCACACACTGTCACTCAGTCACACTCAGTCACACACACACACACACACACACACACACACACACACACACACACACACACACACACACACACACACACACACACACACACACACACACACACACACACACACACACACACACACACACACACACACACACACACACACACACACACACTGTCACTCAGTCACACACACACACAGTCACTCACTCAGTGACACACAAACACAGTCACTCAGTCACACACACACACACAAGCAAAGATTGCAGCAGAAGATCTTCTCCTTCCCCTCACTGTTGCTCCGTAATTCACATCACATGCAAAGCTTCGCAGAGCTCTGAGGAGGGAGGAGGGGGGAGAAGGAGGAGAGCGGAGGAAGCAGAGTCATGGGCGGAATCACTGGTTTAGCTGCTGCTTTATGGAGCGTGAGTGCAGGTGGAACGGAGACAGATGGAAGGGGGAACGGAGACAGATGGGAGGGGGAACGGAGACAGATGGGAGGGCAGAGGGAACAGGGAGATTGAGCGCACCATAATGAAGACAAGCATTGCAGGAGTGTTGAGGTGCGCACGCCGCCCCCTGGTCTCTCTCTCTCACTCACTCAGTCAGTCTCTCTCTCACTCACTCACTCAGTCTCTCTCTCTCACGCACTCAGTCACACACACACGCAACCACACACGCACTGAGTCACACACACACAGTCACACACACTGTCACACAGTCACACACTGTCACTCAGTCACACACTGTCACTCAGTCACACACAGTCACTCAGTCACACACACTGTCACTCAGTCACACACACACACACACACACACACACACACACACACACAGACACACACACACACACACACACACACACACACACACACACACACACACACACACACACACACACACACACACACACATTGTCACTCAGTCACACACAGTCACTCACTCAGTGCTGCTTTATGGAGCGTGAGTGCAGGTGGAACGGAGACAGATGGAAGGGGGAACGGAGACAGATGGGAGGGGGAACGGAGACAGATGGGAGGGCAGAGGGAACAGGGAGATCGAGCGCACCATAATGAAGACAAGCATTGCAGGAGTGTTGAGGTGAGCACGCCGCCCCTGGTGTCCGTACTCGCGAAGCACGCGTACGTACACAGGGGTATGGTGCAACTAAAAATAAATGTACGTACTTGTGAGTGTACGTAAAGCGGGTGTACGTAAAACGGGGTATGCCTGTATGTAATATATATATTGTAATGTGGATGCGGTCTACAATATGTAGGCCGCACCAAATGCCAACTAAAATTGCGCATTATGGAACACCTAAGAAATATTGTCAATATTCTTAAATTGTTGGTTTCAGCTAAACCGCTCACACATCTTTGTCTCATTTCTCCAATGTAGCACTACAGGAGTCAAATATATGGGTATTGAACATATAGTGACCAATATTAGAGCTGGTGATAAAGACCTTCAAATTGCCAAAAGATAGCAGTTCTGGATATTCAACCTTCAAACCAAATTTCCTGGGGGGTTAAATGATTATGTAGAACTGACTAAATTTTTGAGGTGAATGTCCCAGCAAAATAGTTTTATATATTTGAAATCTGTCATTCATTATATGTGTAAATCTTTATGGGTTTGGATCCTTGGGCGACATTTATGTTATCTCACTTTCCCCCCCCCCTTTTTTTTTTTCTTTATTTCTCTCTTTTTTTCTTTTTTTTTCCTCCCCTTTCCCCCCTCCCCCCTTTCCCCCCTCCCCCCTTTCCATGTAGTATTCATTAGTGTTTAATGTTTTTTGTCATTTATGTTTTACATATTTTTTATACAATGTTTTTTATATGTTGTTCATATTATTATATATGATCATGTTCTTATCAATCCATTCTCACACTTGATTATTATGGCCACCTATTAGTGTGACACTATATGTCTATATCTGCTAAATTTGGCATTTAATTTTGCCATTAGATTATAACTTATTTTATTTAGAAATTAATACCATCTATTTCTATTAAAAGGTTATCATTTTAATACTGCAACCATTAAGACTGCAGAATAATTTATGACAACAAAGAGGAGTTTTAAGATTCACGTATTCACCACTCCTACCTTCATGATTGGTCTGTTTTCCTAAAGGAACAACCAATGATGTAGCGTGAATGACATATATAAGACCCCTCATAGGTGCCCAAGTCACGCCTGATGAAGTATACCAGTTATACGAAACGTGGCGCGAATTGTGTAACCAGCTTACCTTATTCTTGGTGGCTGGCATACACTCAAGTGTATTCATTCTGGTCGCGATCCCTCAAACGAACTGGCATCCACGGACGGCTACAGGGGGCTTCTTTTCCACGCATGCGCACTTCGTCACACACCACGCCGACACACGCGGAGGTGAAACTGCAGTGAGTGCTACAGAGTAAGCCCCAGCGCGTGGGACTGTTACCTGTAAGGAATTGGATATCGCCCCCTTGCCTGCTCTATAGTGGAGCCTAATGGATGAGGACATCGTTTAGACTTGGAGATTAACTATGTTTTAATTATATGTAAATTTCTACATTATTGTTGTTATATTACATTATTATACTCTTACCTTGGTGAGCACCTGTGCTTTTTTTCTTGGTATCTTAGCATTTACTTTTTACTCATGCACAATTATTTTCTGTTTCAGGGTATTCCTCATGGACAATTCCTATGTCTCAGACTAAATTGTTCACAATAGACTATTTTTGTATTCAATCTAAAGATCTTTTTCATCATATCATAACGAGGCTATGACAAACATAATTTAATTAAAAAGATGCATTATCTCGACAGGAATGATTTGATCACATAGACTCCGTTGTTCATAATCTTAATAAAGAATGTTACTAAGACTAATCAGGTTAAAACTGATAATTATGTCCAGGATTCTACTTATTTTGTGACACAGCATAGCAATCAGGCCACAACAATTGCATCTATAATCAGAACACATTGGGGCATACTATCTTTGGATCCTTTTATTAAGAACATTGTATCTTCAGATCCCAAATTTGTCTTAAAAAAGTTACAAATCTGTGGTAACATTATATCACCTAGCATGTTTCCATCCCAAACATAAGATAGAGTTGTTTGTCTGGTCCCTAATATTGTGGGATCATTTAAATGTGGCCATTGTAAGTTATTGCCATACTTCAAGAGAGAGTCAAAGGGAGATAATGGATTGCTGAAGCAGTTCCAGACAAAAACGTCAATAATTATGTCAAAAGTACATAAGAGGATAACTCTTGAATGGATTGGGTAATATATTCAAAATAGTGAGCAGTCTTGTACTTATTTCAAAAGCCAAAAACAACCCCTGAAGGCCACAGTTGATGAAAATATCCCACACCTCTGTAGCCTCATTGGGGATATCTATACAGGTAACAATCTTCAGAAAGACATAGTACTCACATTTCTTCCTGAGTTTGTAATTATTTCAGTCCTTTCCCACTCCTTGACTCTATATTGAGGCATTTCCAGCCGCAGGTAAGAGAATTCCAGAACTAAAAGCAAAAACAGCAGCGCACAACCATGGGAGCCATGGTCAAAATTATAATAAAAAATATATATTTACGTCATAAAAAAAGGATGTACACAGACCCTCCTATGCATTTCGCACCTTGTGGGTGCTGTATGCTTGATAAAGCACCCACAAGGTGTGAAAAGCATAGGAGGGTCTGTGTACATCCTTTTTGATGATGTCTCAATAAATTTATTTTTTTATTATAATTTTGACCCTGGCTCCCTTGGCTGTGCTGTTTTTGTTTTTGCTTTTGATTCCATACTTCAAGAGAACACAAACATTTGAAAAACAAGATAGAACTGTCTTGATTTAAAATTAAATCTTTTATAATCTATAGAACGAATCACATCATTGATCTCCTAATATGTGGCTGTAGTAAGCAGTGTGTAGGAATAAGTACACAGTTAACCTCACACACACAGTTCCTAGCTTATAACCCTATGGGGGACAGTATAAAAAGGGAACAAAGTTACAGGGCAACAAAGTAAGGTACAATATTAGACCCAAGAGCTGACACTCTCAGCCCTTGCCATACAGTTTTTTTTTTACATTTGTTCTATTAAAGATATATTCTTTAGATAACCAACTTATCCACACCAACTATATTGGGGAATCTACTCATTACTGTTCTTAAGATCCCCACATAACCTGGTTTGCATATTGCACTTTACTACTTTATTACTTAGTGTAGGCTATCGTGTGCATGTAAATTGGGGACTTTCTTATACTCTGCCTCTCCCTCTCTCTGAAGAAGAATACATCAGTTTATTTCTTAGCAAGTAATATCTCTTATTTTATCACACTCTTTAAGAGCAATTTCTGAATGCCACTCTTTTTTCCAAACTTTCACAAAGCTTTGTTTTCCATTTGTTTCCGATTCATGAATTAGTCTGCATGAAGCAGTAAAGTTATATCCTGAGGCTCCTAAACATCTGAAGATTATTTTGAACTGAGTGAGTTTCATCAATATCTATGATTTCTATTTGTTTTTGTATATGAAATTAGCTAACTGTCTTCACTGCCATAGCTCTTATGGCCCCAAATTAATCTTGGCTTCAAAATCACTAAAGGGCAACAGTTTATCTACAAATATAACATCAGAGAACCTGACATCTTTTTCTCTATTGTAGATCATTTTGCAAAGACCACCGGAATCAATCCTGATGGAAAATCTGGGTTCATAGGCTCATTTTGTGGTTGGATATTTGCTTTATATTCTGTGTGCCATCTAGTTTCTGTTCATTTTTTTAATATGCTTTTTATGCTGTGGATAATTCTATTTAAGTATTTTACAGTAGGTAGAAATTCCAATGACTGAGAAATTCCAAATCTGTTTGAATTTTTGCTGTCTGTGTACAGTATCATAAAAATAAAGCCAGTGTGCTTTGAAAGAATGCATGATTTCTGCACACAGTTTGTGTGGTGAGCTCTTGTCAGCTTTCTTTTTTCTAAATCTGTCTGGTCTTTAGAAAAATGTTTTAGTCATCCTATGGTTTGGACGAGTAGGCCAAGTCAAATGATAATAAATTTCAAAATAGCATTTTCTTAATTGCACAACGGATTCTTTTATATCTTATGTATATCAAGATCTTTTTGCAAGTACAGTGGTATTGTATAAGAGAAAATAACTCTGGCACATGGACTTCACTATGAAAACTATGTATAAATTGTGATCAGAATCAATATAGGTCCTCAGATGACAATCAAAATTTGTTTACACAATAAATGCACATTTATTAAAACCTTTCAGTAAAAGAACTGCATTTAAGTTCCACTTGAACCTAATTCAAAAACAGAATATATAAAAAAAACAATAACATATTTGACGCTCACGTGTCCCTTGTGTAGAGAACCATGGGTTAATTGGTAAGAGGTACAGTATATGGTTCATTATCCCTCTAAAATCCAAATCATCCAGTATTAACTGTGAGTGTATGTCGTAGTTAACCCTATTTTTAGGATGATATTGGTGATGTGTTCCCACACAGTGGAGGTTTTACTAGGATGTTAGTCCACTAGATTCCTCCAATTTCCAGATAATGTCTATATTCCATGGGACAAAATTCCTTTGGGTATAGTTATTCCTCCCCAAATCCTCCTCAAAGCTCAGTTGGTAATTGGATTATGAGGTTTCTTTCCTCCTGTGTTTTTGTGATAGCTCTGTGGAGCCGTTTAAAATCCCTTGATTTTCCTCTGAGCATTTTAAATTAGTAGGTAGCTCACAATGGTATAAATGTGGGAACTCATACCTGTATGAATGTCATGTTGTTTGTGTTTTGTTTGGCAAACATGGTAACCCAGAGCTCTAGGTGTTACCTTCAGAGGATCGGCAAGTCCAGCCTCTTGGGTACCTTTTTTCTGTTCTTGTGCAGCACCTCTTCACCGGCTTTAGTGGTACCGCTGCATCCCCTCCGTCCACGCAGGTTTTATTTGTCTTATCCCATTTGGATGGCGTCTCCATGATCTACTACTCCAGCTGCTTAGGTACTCTTCTCTCTCTGCCGGGCAGCACATCCGCACCGGTTAAGACGGAATAAATTAAAAATTGGGAGACTATAATTTAAATATCACATTTAACACTTTGTATTGTCACATATATTAGTTTGCATTAATGCCCCACATGCTCTATCCTTTCACAGTGATACTGTATATCTACAAAACATTTACCATAAATCGGTTAGTAGGTGCTACACCTACAGTTTCTGAAGCAAACCTGTGTTGCTTTGTCCTGTGTTAACATACTTTGTGACATAGATACTCAGGGATATAACTTTGCTGTATAACAACTTGAAGTTGTAACAATGCGCTCACCACAAACAAGGCGTGACCGCGAGGCCGAGGTGGGGATTTGATAAATGCCAACCCACAGCTGCGAGGGCACGTCTGGAGTGTAGATAGGTTGAGGTAGCTGGGTCGGGGTAGAAAAGTTCAGGATGGTCATTGATACTTGCCAAAGTCTGGATTGGAGAGGTATGGATCGTTGCAGGTACTTTAGCCAAGGTCGGGATAGGAGTGGTGCGGATTGTTGTGGGTAAGCCTAGGTCAGGAGCAGAGAGGTATGGATCATCGTTGGTAAGCCGGGTGAGGAGCAGAGAAGTACATAATCCAAAGAACAAGCAAGGTCAGGTAACACAGGACAAGACAGACAAGGCTCAGACAGGAGGCAGGACTGCAGTGAGCACAGCGCACATAAACAAGGTTATGCTTAGCCAAAGTGCCAGAGGTCAGGCTGAGCATACATACTGTAGGAAGAACAGACCAATGAGGAGGAAGCATACTCCCTAGTATGCATGGCTGTGGATGGCTGATGGAGACAAGACAGGTGAATCCTATTACACAGCGGAATGGAGGAGACTCTGCATGCGTGTGTGGGTGCCGAGCATAGCAGGTGCATGCTGCACGATGGTGACGTCACCACACGATTCAAGCCTGGAGACGGGACCAGCAGGAATGGCATTTAGTGCAGAGTGAGGTCCGCGCGCGCCCCTAGAAGGTATGCTGGTAATGACTGGTCTGCGAGATGTGCTGCAGGAGGCAGCAGAGGCAGGACACCCGATCATGGGTCTGGGTAAGCTGGGAGCGTGCCGGGAGGGGCACGGATGACGGATCTTTACAGTACACCCCCTTCAGGAGTGACCTCTGAGTGACTCCAGGAAGGCTTGTCAGGGTATCTGATGGAAGAGATAGAGGAGTCTGGGTGCATGGAGACGATGATGAGGAATCCAAACCTTTCTTCGGGTCCGAAGCCCTTCCAGTGCACCAGGTACTGGGTTGATCCTCGTACTCCTGTTGGCCTTGTACGAGGCAGGAGGAGGAGGCGAAGACAAGTCAGAAGAATGACAGTTCAGGGTAACTGGCTTCAGGAGGGAGACATCAAATACTGAAGGTATTCTCATTGACGGTGGGAGACATAGCCGGTAAGCAACTGGGTTGACTTTCTCTGTAATAGCGAATGGTCCTATAAAACTAGGTGCCGGTTTCCGCATAGGTACCGTGAGTTTGATGTTTTTAGATGACAACCACACCTTGTCTCCTGGTTTAAACTCTTGGATCTTTCTTCCATGACGATCCGCCTGCGCCTTTTTGTCTGGTAGTTGCCATCTTGAGGTTCTCTTGAATCCTTCTCCACTGCTTTTTAAGACTATTGATTCTGTCATCTGCTGCTGGTTCTCCGGAAGTGGAAGTGGAGATGGGTAGAAGTAATGGATGAAATCCATAATTAATGAAGAAGGGCGACTCTGTGGTGGATTCGTTGCGCAAATTCTTATGCGCGAACTCGGCCCAGGGAAGGAGCTCAGACCAGTCGTCCTGAGTATCAGAAATGAAACACCAGATATATTACTCAAGGGACTGATTGGTTAAATGTAGCGCTATACCTAGTAGCTGGCAGAAGGAGCGCCAGAACTTAAATATGAACTGTGAGCCTCTATCGGAGACTACAACCAATGGTACCCCGTGGAGGCGAAAGATTTCTTTGATAAAGATGTCTGCCAATTTGGGAGAGTTGGGGAGGCCTTTTAATGGAATAAAATGAGACTGCTTAGAAAAGCGATCTACCACAACTAAGATGGTGTACAACCCTTTAGATACTGGCAGTTCGACTATGAAGTCCATGGACAAGTGTGTTCATGGACGGTCTGGGGTGGGAAGTGGTCGAAGGAGTCCTGGGGACTTTATTCCGGGGAGACTTATTCCGAGCACATGTCAGGCAAGCAGCAACGAATTCTTTGATGTCCTTTTGCACACCGGGCAACCAAAATGTCCTCTCCACGAGATCAGTGGTCCTTCTAGTACCTGGATGTCCTGAAAGCTTAGAAAAGTGACTCCATTCAAGAACCTTCCTCCGATGAGGTGGTGGGGTAAACAATCGACCATCAGGAACTACGAGATCCTCCAGTATGTGAGATTGTTTTTGTACAATGTCTTTCAAAGCATCAAACGTGTTGGCAGAAAGATTATATTTGGAGGGTAGAATAGGTTTCTGTTGATCCTCGGTTTTGTCGTCAACCAGGAACTGGCGGGAGAGAGCATCGGCTTTGGAATTTTTAGAACCCGGCAGAAAAAAGATAATAAAATTGAATCGTGAAAAGAAAAGTGGCCATCTGGCTTGACGAGCCCCTACGCGTCGAGCACCCTCGATATAGAGCAAATTCTTTTGGTCGGTGTGAATAGTAATGGGGTTCTCCGTACCTTCTAACAGATGTCTCCATTCCTCCAGAGCTAATTTGATTGCTAGGAGATCCCGGTTACCGATGTCATAATTTTGTTCCGCTAGAGAAATTTTTTTTGAGAAAAAAGCACAGGGATGGAGTCTTGGTTGTCTGAAAGAGAATAGCCCCGGCACCGACATCAGACACATCTACCTCCAAGGTGAACGGTAGCTTGGGATGGATAAGGATGGGTGCAGAAACGAAAGCGGTCTTCAGGTGAGAAAAAGCTTGATTAGCTGCCGGTAACCATGAGGCGGGATCCGCACATTTCTTAGTTAGAGCTGTGATAGGGGCTACTGCTGAGGAGAAATTTTGAATAAATCTGCAGTAATAATTCGCAAACCCCAGGAAGTGCTGTACAGCCTTGAGGGTAGTAGGACGAGGCCTATCCGGAACCGCCTTTTTAGCTTAGCTGGATCCATGGTGAGATCCGTGTTAGAAATTATATATCCCAGGAAGGCTGTGGACGTTTGATGGAAGTGACACTTTTCCAGCTTGGCAAACAAATGGTTTTCCCGTAGGCATAGAAGTACCTGCTTTTACATGGCTGACATGTTCCTTTGAGGATTTAGAAAAGATCGTCGTCCAGATAAATGGCCACAAATTGATTGAACAGATCTCTGAAAATCTCGGTAACAAAGTCTTGGAAGACGACAGGGACATTACAGAGACCGAAGGGCATGATGAGGTATTCATAGTGGCCATCACTGGTATTGAAAGCCGTTTTCCATTCATCGCCTTGGCCCAATCCTTACCAAATTGTAGGCCCCACAAAGATTTAATTTAGTAAAGATGTTGGCTCCTTGGAGGCAATCGAAGAGTTCTGGAATCAATGGTAAAGGATAGCAGTTTTTAATGATGATCTTGTTAAGACCTCGATAGCCAATACGGAGTCGTAGTGATCCGTCTTTTTTTTTCACAAAAAAGTAACCTGCACCGGCTGGAAAAGAAGATTTACGAATAAAACCCCTTTGTAAATTTTCATGGATATACTCCTTCATAGCGTTAGTCTCGGGGAGAGAAAGTGGATAAGAAGTTCCCCTGGTAGGTACCGAGCCAGGAAACAAATCAATTGGACAATCGAAATGACGATGCATGGGGTAAGACCTCAGATCTTGCTTTATTAAATACGTCATGAAATTCGGCGTAGACCTCTGGCAATTTTACCTTTACTTCTTTGGAAGTAGTGACCCCACAGATACTTTTGAAGGATACCATACAGTTCTTGGAGCAGATGGGGCTCCACAGGACATGATCCATGCCAAACCAATCTATGCATGGATTGTGAAGTTGCAGCCATGGGAGACCAAGAATCACGTCCACCGAAGGGGTGTGGATGGCATCCAACTGGATATCCTCTGTATGATCCTCACCAGTATTAAGACGAAGGAGATAAATGCTGGTTGCAGAGGTCGGAGATCAATGGCTTCCAATCCCACCAGGCATCTCTTGCGAATGAGGGGAATCTTATTCCTTTCGGTGAAACATTGATCCACAAAATTACCTTCCAACCCGGAATCCACAAAGGCCAGTGCAGAAACATGGAAGCTCTCGTCGGTGAGTGTAAAAGGAAGCAAAATCCTGGTACGGGGTTTTGCTGTGATAGGGGATTCTTCCCAATGTGATCCCCCTAGACCTCATTGAGAGCTGGCGTTTCCCGACTTGTGGGAGGCAATGAAGTACCATATGGCCAGGATTGCCACAGTACAGACAGAATCCGGCGTTGTTTTTCCGGGGCAGACTACTTATTACCACCTAGTTGCATGGGTTCAGGGATATAGGGGTGAAAAGATTCCGGTGTGCTCACCTGGGGAGAAGACACTCTCGGAGTGAGCAGGCGATGATGGGATCTTTCGGACCTCCTTTTCTGCAACCGTTGATCAAAAAGGATGCAGATAGCGATCAGCTCCTCAAGATCGGTAGGACACTCTTGTGTTGCGAGTTCATCCTTTAATGTCTCAGAGAGGCCTTGCCAGAAGGCAGCTGATAACGACTCATGATTCCATTCAGTTTCAGCAAGAATGGTACGAAACTCAAGAGCGTATCTAGCGACAGGACTGTTTCCCTGGGAAATGAGGAAAAGGGAGGAAGGAGTAGTTACCTTGCAACCAGGGACTTCTGAATGCCTGGGTGAATAGTCCTATTTCTTGAGTAAAGTCTGATCTTTGCTCCCTGATGAGGGAAGCCAAGGCCAGTGTGCCATCGGTGAGAAGCGAAATTATATATGCCACCCTGGATCTTTGAGAAAGAAAACGAGAAGGCATAATTTCGAACTGAATAAAGCATTGATTAAGAAACCCTCGGCATCCGTGGGGATCTGCAGCGTAACAATTGGGTGTCGGAAGTTGGGGTTCAGATGTAAGGTGATAGGCATAAGTGTAGACATAGTGGCAGCAGGACTCGAAAGGGCAGGAGCAGGAGAAAGGGATTGCACCCGGACCGTGTGACAGGAGATTCTCTTGTAATAAATCAATGGATCCGTTGTTCTGCTCTAAATATTTCTCAATCTTCGAAAACATGCAGGCGTGCGTGCTCAAAACTCGCCCCACCTCAGCAGGGTCCATGTTTGTAGGGCTGAGCATACTGTAATGAACAGAAACACAAACAAAGCGTGACCGCGAAGCCGAGGTGGGGATTTGATAAACGCCAAATCATAGCTGCAAGGGCGTGTCTGGAGTGTAGATAGGTCGAGCTATCCGGGTTGGTGTAGGAGAGGTCAGGATGGTCATTCATACTTGCCGAGGTCTGGATTGGAGAGGCACGGATCGTCGTGGGTAAGCCGGGGTCAGGAGCGGAGAGGTACGGATCATCATTGGTAAGCCGTGTCAGGAGCGGAGAAGTACGGAATCCAAAGAACAAGCAAGGTCAGGCAACACAGGACAAGACAGGCAAGGCTAAGACAGGAGGCAGGTTATGCTCAGCCAATGTGCCAGAGGGCAGGCTGAGCATATATAGGAAGAACAGGGCAATGAAGAGGAAGCATACTCTCTAGTATGCATGGCTGTGGTTGGCTGATGGAGACAAGACAGGTGAATCTTATTACACAGCGGAATGGAGGAGACTCTGCGTGGGTGCCGCGTATAGCGTGTGCGCGTTGCACGATAGTGACGTCACCGCTTGGGTGAAGCCTGGAGGCGGGACCAGCGGGGATGGCATTTAGTACCGAGTGAGTACCTAGAATGTACGCTGGTAATGAATGGTCTGCGAGATATGCTGCAGGAGACAGCAGAGGCAGGACACCCGATCGAGGGTCTGGGTAAGCTGGGAGTGCGCCGGGAGGGGTGCGGATGACGGATCCTTACAGAAGTTTACTACTTGATTCCCCTAGTTTATGTAATAAATAAAATGATAGCGACAATTAAACTGTTGCTAAAAATAGTTAAACATGTCTGTGGCAAGGTGAAGTCAGGTAGCGATAATTATGCCTGGGAAACATACATTTGTGTCCTTCATGTCGCACTCAGAAGGTTAACCCAGTAAGAATACTTGGACAATCAGGAAGTAAGATGAGACAGCTGACAACCAGCTTGATAAGGAGGATACTGCCTGTAGTAGTTCGCTGACTCAGACTACAGAGCTGTCCTGTGCAAGCTCCTATCCAGAGGGATTTCCTAAACTCTCTATCTTTAGGGACAGAGATTCCCAAACAAAGATACAGTAAGGACTTTAATATTGTTCCATAACTATTGTGGTATATGTTTACGGGTTGGGAACTGGTTAAAGCCAGCCAGCCCGATAGATAAGGCCTGTAATGTTTAGCAAGATCTGCCTATGTGGAGTAGGCGTTCTTTTTATGAGTTTTGTTTTGCCTTAAAGGGACAGTGTGCCCAAATGTTTATTTGTGTTGTGGAGAAATAAAACCACTCAACATTTGGTTTACCCTGAAACTGCACGTGTGGACTATTGTCTGACCTCGCCTACAGGCCGTCCTGCCACAATTCCTTTCTCTCTTTTTCTTCTCTTTTCATTCTACTAAAACTACCTCCATGCACCAAGATACTTTAGGATGAGGCAATATTTTAGTTTGGTACAAAGCTATAGAAGGATATGGCCAACATAAATCCATAATATCCCTAGAGTATTATAAAGCAAATGCAGCAGGCAAATAAGTAAGAAGGCAATTGGAAAATATTACATTTTCAGTGAGCAACTCTTTTTGTTGGCACTAATAACCTACTACAGTTTTTTAAGGTGACTTACTTATGGGATCATATTTAAAATATGTGAAATCTTACCCTTACATTTAATATGTAACACCAATGGATTTTAACTTTCTTTGTAAAGTAAATAATTAATTTATAATCCAAATAAATAGTTAAAGCAAGTTGTCACGTTGTGCGAACATGATCAGTGTATCAAAAAATATATGAAAATCCAGAAAATGTGCCTAATTTTGACACATTTAACTACTGACTACAATCACTGTACTGTATTTATATTCCCAAATATGGTAAACAGCTGGCTGAAGCTATGTTACAAAGGATTGTTTAATAAAATGTACAATTTCCTACTCATTTGAAAATCTATACAGTAAGTTACTGAAAAACATCTGTCAATGTATTTAAGTCCAATGTGTCATACACAAAGGATTCCCTCTTAATTACAAATCATCCATTAATCACAACTAATCAGATAGTATAAGTATAATCCACTGCTGTGCTACTGGCTCATAAAAACAGTCACATGTTTCCCTCAGGGATACATTTGGAAGCAGCATTGAGACAATGGTGGATTCATCCTTCAATGTCCAAGCAGATTGCATATTCAGTTAATCAAGGGCATGGAGTTTCGCTAATGAAAATTGCATAATTGCTCTTTTGGAACAGTTTGATTTGTACCATAATAATACATTGCTTTAAGCTTATGCATCATTTGTGTGTTTCTTACCAGCAACTACAGTATATTTTATCATCTTCTGTATAACTTTTATATAACTATAGTAACCAAATGAAATCATTTTTCAGTATAATTATATTTTTAGTTTAGTTTTTGCCTTAAATTCAGTATTGTAATACAATTACTGATTCACGCGCCCATCTTGAAGCAATTACTTCTATTAAAATTTATTTTCCTTTGCATTTTATGGTTTAGCCTTGTTCTGCAATCAGAATAACCTTTAAAACTTACACGCTACTTTAGGTGAATGTGCCTGTTGATCTGATTTTAGTGACGCTGTTATAGAAACTAAACTATACTGAAATGGTTATCTAGAAGAGTGTGAAGGTAGGGTGTAACCAGGTTCTCAAATAAAGGTTATGCCTGTTTTGGTTACTCCTGATCCGCATAAAAGGGTCCAAGAGATTTAGCTCTTGGGCCCAGTAACACTGTATCATTCTGTTATGATGTCTGTAATAAAAGTATTTGATGTGTTTTTCCCTTTCCGGGCATGCCGGCGAGCAGGGATTGTTAGGGTATGAGTTTCAAGAGGGGGTTTGCTGAGGAATTGTTGTCAGAATATGCCTAGTAGGTTAGGGTCTGACTTGTCGGTTCTCCCATAAATGTACCGGGAATCATGCCTGATTCTCAGATACATGTAGGCACATTGTCCCGGCTATATCTCTCCTTGAAAACGCAAGCGTGACTCACCACTTGGGTAATGCAGCGACTATAGTGCCATTGATGCCATTGATGGCGACGGCAACATGACAGGTGACGTCACATATAACTTTCGCCGGGCGGCGGCAGAATGAGTTTCCGCCCCTTTGATTGGTTCAAGGGTCGTCACATGAGGCGACAATCCTTGAAAAATCAAATTTTGCCGGCTACACGTTTTCGCGACGGCGATGTCGCTCCGTTGCATTGTTGCCGTTGCTCTTACTCTAAGTCGCGTCGCCAGCACTATAAGCTCGGCCAAAGGAGTGTGGGTAACCGGTGCATCAGATATAGAAAAGTCCCATGTTACACCTTGATAAAGGTACGTAGGTGTGTTACCTGCTGTTGTTATGAGGGGTCATGTTTGATCCACTTATGGAATAAAGTTGTTTTTATGCAGCTGTGAGCCTCCTCCTGCTTTCTTAGGCAGTGCTCAGCCTTTTTATCACCTGTATCACCACTAGGGTACCCTGCTTCAGCATAGCCCAGAAAGGAGAATGAGGCACAGGGATGAATAGGTATCTCTGTAGCTGAGGGAATCCCTGTAACACCTGTGTAGCCCTTTTTGTGAACCGCCTGACCCACCCAATCTCACATTGGCCCCTCGTGGTCTAACGGTTCCTTTCCCCGCAACACACCTGCTCTAAGGGACTACTGGTAACTGCGTAACACCTGTGGCTCCAGGAGATCTGAGCCTCCGCTAGCTGGGAGCCTGGGGAAACCCTTACATTACCTGGTGCAGCGCCTCCACTTACCCAGGATCCCCGTTATGAAAGATAGCCCTGGGTAAGAAATACAATAACTCATAGATATAATACTAACACTTTACTAACACACAAACAAAGCAGTACACAACATCATAACCTTATGCTCTATCCGCATTACCTCGGCCCAATGTCTGGTGTTCCCACCCAGTGTCCTGTGATCCCCCACACCCAATGTCCCGTACTCCTACGGAGGTCGTGGGTGACTGCGCAGTCACTAGATTAAGCTAGGGCCCAGTTGGTGCACTTATATACTTCAGAGGTACCTTCCGAGCACTCCGATGCTCGGGCCTGCAACTCTCTTCTAAAAGGGTCAGACGTCCGTCTGATCCTATCCAGGTACTTCTCTCCGTGGACCCCAACGAGGGTCCCACCGCTTCCCGGGAACAGCAACCGAATCACGGCAACACCAACCGCATCACGGGAACAGCAACCGCCGCTATCCCTAACTAACCCTATCAGGACAGGAACCCTAACCTAGGGCCTGTCCCTGATGAACCGCAACCTGGGATGGCTTGGGGAAAACTCCTAGGGCCTGTGGAACAATAACCTGCCCCCCCCTCCCCTAGCTACCCAGTCCTATCTGTCTCACTAACAACTAGCTATTAACTAGCTAACAGTCTGCAGCAGACACACAGCTCTCACTGTCAGCCTGCAGGCATTCACACACGCTGCACTCACTGCGCCCAGCACATGCAGCGACACACACACACACACACACAGCTGCACTCACACACAGCCACCTGAATCCCGCAGCAAATCCACTGCTTGCACGCTGTGCCTATTTGCCAGTGCGCACAGCCCTATCCGCTGTGGCACTGCCAAACTGCACCTTCCGCACCTAAGGGTAATCTCCTTATCTAGGGCCGTCCCTCTTCAGTTACCCCCTGCCCTTACTGGGAATTGGGGCCTGCCTGGGGACCTAAGGAGAACCCTTACCTGGTGCAGGAGCCACGCGCTCCCTACACCCTTCCTACTCCTTCCTTCTCCTCGTGCAGACTGACTGTCCAAAGCCCGGGAAATGTATCTATATTCCCGGGCTGAGCTTCCTCCAGCCCTATTGGCCGCAAGGGAGCACCTGACCTCTGTCTCCCTATGCCTGCCCTCGCGCGATCTCTCCCTAGCTCTGGGGATCCTACCTGCGCATGCGCGACCTGTCGGGAGCCTTCCCTGCTCTGGCCGCCTACTGCGCATGCGCGAGCTAACGCGCAATGGCGGCGCCCTCTTCTCAAGCCGCCGGGCCGGTGGCAACGCGATCGCGGCCCTAGCGACGGCCCGATCGCGTCCCCGGCAACCGGCCTGCGCCGCAACACCTAGCGCTGCTCCCTGCACTGGCCCCCACCCTCGCGAAGTGCCGGAGGGTCCGTCGCAGCCTCCGGCGGCACCCGCTACCACACGGCACTCGCGGAGAGGGGCCAGAAAGCTCAAATTTACCTCGGGGCTACACCTGTATGCCTGCAGACCTGGCCAGTCCCCAGTACTGAGGTGGGTAAGGGTATAACACGCACCCACAGCAATGAGGGTGTGCCCGGTGTGTTGTAAGATGCGTTGCCGGGCCTGGTGAGTAAGGGTTAACGTTATACTTGCTGAGTCCGTGTGCCAGAGGTCGGAGGGTAATGTCCAAGAGCCAGAGTTCAGGGGTTGGAGAGAGCAGCGTAGTGATGTCCGAAAGCCAGGGTTCAAGGGCAGGAGAAGGCAGCGTAGTCAAGTCCAAAGCAGAGTTCAAGTTCAAACCAAAGGAATCCAAACAGGGGCAGGGACAGGAACCAGAGCTGAAACAGACAACGGAGCTAGGCATAGACACTGCACACACAGGAGCTACAGGAAAGCTATGCAGAGCAAGGACTGAGAGGACAGAGTGGAGTTATATGGGAAGAAGCAGTCAGAGGATGCCAGAGGTGTGAATAGCATTTGGGCAGTGGGGGAAGACAGAGTACCAGGTCCGGAGATAAATGGCAGTCGTCCGGGCTGCCACTTGCTCTGCCAGACCTGGTGGAGCCTTTCTAGAGAGTGGCATTGAGATAGCCAGAGACGGAGGTGGAAAACTTTTGCATGTCCCTTGGCAATTTCAGATTTTCCACTGACCCGGCTATTCTAGCCGGCTGGGCTTTGATTGGCTGCTGGGAATTTTCCCATGTGATGATTGGCTGCTGAGTTTTGTGAATTAAACCCAGAATACTATAAAGAACCTGTGAGCCAATCATATTTAAGTTCTCCGGTAGAAAGAGCGTGGGTGGGCTTTTCAAAGTTGCTATTGCACAAATAGCAGAGCAACCGGCTTTGATTTCAAGCCTGAAAAGCCTGCCTGCCTGCCTAAGTCCCGACTTTTGCGCCCACGTTCTCAAAATTGAACGTAGCGGGTGTGACTGGGATTTTATGCTGATTTGAGTTCCAGAGGATTGGTGGTAACTCGCAGTCAAGAAAGTCCAAGTTCTCAGAAGGGAAGGGAGCAGTGGCGTGTGGAACTTCATGCCGATTTGAGTTCCAGGGAATTCTGGGCTAAGTCCCGGTCAGGGTAAAACTCTTATGTAGAGTTCCCTGCACCTAGGAAAGTCTTGTTTTCGACCCCAGACCCCCAGTAAGTGTATTTTTTGTCTGTATTTTGTGTTCCATTGTGTGTAAGCGAACATGTGCGAATAAACTTCAATTAATTTCATTACCTTGTTTTGCGCAATGAATGATCCTGGTAAAAATGTGTAAATTGCCTGGTCTGCCATGACAAAGAGCTCTCTAAGAATTCATGCCAACAGGTTCCCAAGGTTGAGAAGCATAGCCCTTCACAGAAATGTTGAGTGTGATGATACTGTAGAAAAGAAGATCCTGGCACTTGGTCTTTGCAACATGAAGATTTAATCACACCCAAAAGGTCCAACATTTCAACTGCACATGCAGTCTTTCTCAAGGTGAGGGCTATGATTAATACTTAAACATACACATATATATACCCCCATACCTTCCTTCCAATGATGTGCTGTAGGTGTAAAGTTGGCGCAAAAACTATTTCTGTGTCTGTTTATACTGCAGCGGCGGTGCCTTTAAATGATGTGCTGCGTCTTGTCATGAGACTGGATGTAGTAGTTTACATCCTGTCACTGGGTTAAAAAGGTGTATTACAGGCGCCAAAATGATAAAGCATATATCACACCAAATGCAGGGCCAAGGTAAGGCTCAGGATAGATGAGTTGTACTTGAAAGAGAAGAAGACAAAAATACAAAACATAGCATAATACTGTAGATATATAGGACAAACAACATACAAGACTAAAAACTAGCAGCTGAGATCAAGGTGAAAATTATTAAAAAAACATTTAATGAAACATGTAATTATACTATGACAATGGACATAGGAAAAATAAAAAATACACAGAATGATAAAATGACCAATTGGTTAATGGTTAGGACCAACACACTGCGACACCGGGTGAACTGCCCACTCACCGGACGAAAGATGGTAACAAGCGGTGGATAATTTAGAGAGTATCCCCTCTCTGCTGCTCAAACAGCTACTGCACCGGAACGGGTCTGCAGAGGAGGCGCTGCACACGCCAGCCGGCGTGTGTGTGTGTGTGCTCTCAGTGTCTGCTCGCGGGAAGGATGCCGTGCAGATGATGATGATTTCCCAGCAGCAGATTCGTCTGTCGGGATTACCAGCTGATTCGCCTCCAGATCGGCTCACAAGAGAGGCGGCAGGCTCGGCATCACTTTGGGGGTCCTTACAAGCCACCCTACGCGTTTCGAAAGCGTGCTGCTTTCTTTCTCAGGGGTTCACTGAGATGTAGATATTTGCATATAGAGCACTTCCCACACTGCCCGCGCAAAGCCAATTATAAAGACCTGGCTTGGCGACAAACCCATAGGAAACTTCCAATGTGGGAAGTGCTCTATATGCAAATATCTACATCCTGAGAGAAAAACTTTTAAATCCTTTACTACGAATGAGATTTTTGATATTGACTCCTTTATAAACTGCAACTCGACCCATGTGGTCTATATGATCAATTGTGAATGCGGCCTGCAATATATTGGCCGTACCAAAAGATGCCTAAAAACTAGGATACAGGAGCATATTAGAAATATTAAATCAGGTTATGAGAAACATAGTCTTTCTCGTCACTTTGCAACACACCATAACAAGGACCCCTCAAAATTATTATTTAGAGGTATAAAATTGGTCCCTAGGGCAAGAAGGGGAGGAGATAGAATAAAAAGTCTCTCATACCAAGAAACATTTTGGATTTACCAAATTAACTCTTTAACCCCTAAGGGGTTAAATGAAGACATTGATATTTGGTCTCTGTATTAGTTAGGTATCTTTTTGCTCCTGTTTTTACATATGCTGATCCGCTGCTGAACATAAATATGTATGTCTCTAACCATGTTTTCTCTCTTTCAGAAACTCATTTTTATGACCATTTAATTTTAGACCATATACATGTATTGTAAATTGTATTTTAATATTGAGTGTATAAAGATTGTACTATATGTTATGTTTTTTCCTATGACACTATTGTATTGCAGTTTGTAATGAGCCAGTTGCTGCACCTTTAATTCTCCAAGCAGTAACATGACACAATAAGTCCAATTGAAGATTATTGGGAGTATATATATGTGTACACCCCCCCCCCCATCTGCATACGTTCCCTGAAGAAGTAACCACGAGTTACGAAACGCGTTGGAGGGTGTCATTGCTCATTTTCCTGTACCCCCATGTTGGTGCAAACACTTTGTGTAAGTGTCCCTCTGATTCCTGCAAGAATCAGTGCAGCCATCTGTATCCCAAGAAGCGGCGTGTATCCTTCACTGCCCCGCACGCAGCGAGCCCCTGCAGGCGCCTCGTAGGAGCGTGTAACCGGACTGTGACGTCATCATCGGGCGCTCCATAGAGGAGAAGCGGCACGTGTCAAACGTGCTGGTGCGCGGATTCCAGCGGAGGCTGGTACACGCCAGTGTGGATCTATGTTCCGGGACGATTTTCAAACAAAGACTGATGTCTGCCCCGTCTCGAGAGAGAGTGAGACGGCTTCCACAACCACCAGCTTGGCGTAGATGACTGCTGATCCCCTGCACCCCATAACCGAGTGAGGAGTGCCGCATGCAGCTGTCTACTGGTGTGGTATACTCAATTACCAACTGCACATTTTTATTATATTGATGTACGCAGAACTTAATTCTTTTTTGAGTAAAATTGACTTTTAACTTTACTTCACAATAGTAGGTAGCCTCCCGTTGAAATACAGGCCCCCTACCCTCCCCCCCTCCCATGAGCCTCTACCCATTGGCATAGCAAGACATGAGTGGACCCCAGGACTAATTTATTTTCAGGGCCCCATTTTGAGTGAACATGTTCCGTAGATTCAGGAGTTTCCCCTCCCCCCCAGCATGTTGGTGGCCCTTCGAGCCACCCCTCTTTTTTTATACCACCTCACTCCTACTCTCCTCTATTCATGCCTCTCTCCTCATGTATTTCTCTCCCCCCTCTTACACCCCCTCCATCATTCTTCCTTTCTACCCCCTTTTTCCTCTCACAGTCTCCCCCCCCCCTCGGCTTTCACTTAGTTACCCCCCCCCCATCCCCTCCACACTCAATCCAGCTCCCTCAATCCTCCCCTCCTCACATTCATTTCCTCCCCCCCCCTGGCTGAAAAACACTGGTGTACAGTATACTGCACAGAAACTTCTTCTTTTATTACAGTTAACTATAGTAAACTGTGTAAACAATGAAACAAACTATTTTAAAAATGCTCTAATAAAAAGATTATCATGTGTTACTTCAATTGTTTGTTAAAATGATAAACCTTTGCTACATAAATTAGTGATAGTTCTTGATAAATCCTTCCTTTAATAGATCTATGATTTTTAAATTTGTAAAGCAATATCGTCTTTATCACCTAATCCAGTGATTCTGCCAAAGCTATTCATTAAACAAATCGGTAGCAGTTTATAGCTAGAAAGCGGTAATTTCTCAGTCTCCTGGCTAAAAATTTGGGAGCTGATTTAGAGTTGGTTAATGACAGTGGTCGTACCACTAATTTATTGCGTGGCCGGAAATGGGAGGTTTTCAATAAATTGCAATCGACAGGCAGAGTGTCTATTTATAATTTATATACAATTATCTCAATATGAGTGTACACACGTTAACTAACGCTTGTATTTGCATTCAATGTAGAGTCATTTCAACGACTGTTCTCAACTCAAGAAGGCATCTTAATTTTGTCTCGTTATGGACCACATACAAATCCGACTACACTATAAGAAGACATACATTTTACCATGGATTTACCTCTGCCATGGCTGCTTCTGCTGCTTTTTAATGCACAGACGCTACCTGGCAAAGGCTTTACAGGACAATAAACCAAGAGGCAGAAGATGGGAAAGAATAACAGACACTGACAGACACTGAGGCACAAATAGCACACTGACAGAGCAAACTGTAACTGATAAATGGACACACAAACACACACAGCATACTGACACACTGTAGCACACTGCCAGACTGAAACACACACAGCAAATTGACACACAAACACATGCACAACAAACTGACACAGAAATAGACACAACATACCTTCCCACAGCAGCACACATACAGTAGTAACTCCTCCCCCAGGTGTAATGGAGAGCAGGGGCAAGCAGAGTTCTGTAGCTCCATGCCTCAGTTCTGCTCCAGCCTCAGCTACCTGCTCTTCCCCCTCCTCCTTATTGACATGTGCTACAGTGGCTCAGAGTGCTCGATCCTGCTTTGATGTTGTGCTGTGACGGGCTGCAGTACTGACTGAAGTTAAGTCACTGCCAGGAGTGGGCCTGCTGGCAAGCGGCTGTTAAGAAGTCTGGAGGAGGAAGGGGGGCCCAACTTCTGTGGTTTATCGGCTAGACGGCTGGGCCAAATGTCCTGACTCTCTCCCTCTGTCGGCAGCCCTGTCAGGGCCCCCCAAGAGGGCAGGCCCCCGGGCTTTGCATGGGCTGCCCGGGCTATAGCTATGCCCTGCCCCTACCTCTTCTGTTGTAGAGGAACCCATAAGTCGTATCATACTTCCTGGTGCAGGACCTGCCTCTTCTACAGATTTTAACCCTGCGTTAGTGTCAGGGGTCGTAGCACACACATAATACCTTAGGCCTCGAATATAGTGGGCACACACACACTGGAGCCCATGACGTTGCGCGTGCCTGTGGCCGAGTGATCTGTAGCCTGAGATCCACAGCGACAGGGAAGCATGGTGGAGGCCTGACCCTGACGTCACGAGTCTGGTTTGTCCACATTGGCTGAACCGCTCACGTGACAAGGCTGTCGCACAACAAAAACAAATTCTCTTGTCTGCTGAAAACACTGCTGCGCCATCGTGCTTCATCGCATGCTGTTGATAGCTCCACGCACGCACTCGTGCGTGCAGTCGTTCACACGATGGACGTGGCCTTTTATCTGCAGAACCAAAGCAGCACTGCACACTGCAGAATGTAGGGACACTCCTCCCCATGTCACACTGTCCCCCATACCATACCATTCCTCTCTTTGTCACTTTCTTGTCCCCCCATGGTGCACTCTCTACCCATGACATACTGTATGTAAATATATATACAGTGGTTTGCAGAAGTGTTCATCTTCTACCGATAATGTCACATTTTGTTATATTTCTAAGTACAGGTGCGCCGACGAGTATTCTAACACTTACACAACAAAATAAGCAAAACACCAGCAAGATCCAGGTACATGCTGCAAACATTTCCTAATAATAACTAATTAAAAATGTGAGAGGTGCAGTAGGGAATAGAGAGCAATGTAAAAATTACTGACAGAACAGCTTCCCAGAGGGGCGGTTGAATCAGTGAGAACCCCTATAAAACAGCACTCAGACACATAAGATGTGTGTGAAGTAATACAGGTGAGAGCTAGGATATCCAAATGAAATGGGTGATAGGATGATAATAATTAAAACAATTTATTAGTACCAAAATGTATAAAACACAGGGTGTTAAAAAATACCCCAAAGGGCCAAGCTGCAATGAATGAAGCTTGGGTAGTCAACCCTAAAAAGGGGTGATGACTAAGGCAGAGATGCCTGACAAAAATAGGATTGTGAGCCTACTAGGAGGAAGAGGGTTCCTAAGTAAACTCCCCCCTCCCACGACCACTCTACAATTGATATCTATATTAATGACCAATCAGGTAAGTATGTTAAGATAAATGCATATATTCATAGGGTCACTGCAATGGGACGCACAATGCGTGCTAGATATACACAACAAGCCCACCAACTATCATATTGTGGGTGGGTATGTAGGGCAAAGGTTTATGCTTAGTAGCAATAAACACTAAACACACAACAAAACACTGGAGTGCTAGTGTGATACTCCTGCATGAATGGTGAGGAGATAAGAGAACCATACACTAGCCCCTAGGGGGCTGCTACTACTTACCCCATGGGCATTCACGTGGAGCATTACATGGACTCCATTATGGATTGAGCTTACTGTTTTCATATGTAAACTGCATTGGGAGCATATGTAGGAGCTTCTTTGAGAGACCATTCGCAAACACAACTATTATACTTTGTTATTGCTAGTGTACAAACCAGGCCGAAAGGTATGGCTATCCACAAGAAATATTTGACTGAAGGTACCAACCACAAAATTGGCACCTAGGTATATTGGCCCATTCCCCGTCATGGAAAAAAATCAATCCAGTGGCCTACCACCTATGGTTGTCAGCGTCCATGAGGATTCCTTCTGTCTTACACACGTCTCTACTCAAACCCTTTATATAGAGCTCCCAGTATAGTGCTCCAGTGCCCCCCCCCCAAACCTCTCCTAGTAGAGGGACAACAAGAAGTTGAAGCCCAGTCCATTCTGTATTCCAGAATTACCAGTGGTAAACTCCAGTACCTGGTCCATTTGAGGGGCTTCGGCGTCCAGGTTCATTTGGGCCTTGCATTAGAGGTACCCCCCAAAACCATCCCTGGGACGCCCGGAGGTTGCCCCTGAAGAGGGGGGGGGCGGTACTGTAAGAATTGGGCTTAGGCCCCGCCCCCATGATAGGTCCCACGGCTAACGCGCATCAGGCTGAAGTTGCACGCAGGCACCGCGCTGACAGGTGGCGGGATGCAGCATGGATTGGCCAAAGGCTCCGCCCCGTGACACATCCCACAACAACACAAGTGACGCGCGTCGCACTCAAGCTATGCGCAGGTGCCACATTGTCATAACTACAGTCGCTGCTAACATTAGTCCACACATGTAGGCACGCCCCTCCATGGCCATTCAGTAGACGTCTCACTGCTGAGTAGGCGGATCATGCACATTGCTCACAGCCCTGTGCTTCTCTGCTATTGGTTACCTGTCCTTTATATGTTCAGCCAACACTGCTGCAAGTTGACTGAGCATAAACTTCCTCCTTGTGACGTAGTGCTTGCCTCAAGCATACTTCTGCCTTGTCTGTTACCTTGAACATTCTTGTCTTGCCTCCCTGCACTTTGACCTCGGCTTGTACCTGGAACCCCATTTTCTCAGACCCTTGACCTCGGCTTGATATTGGACTCCCACCTTCTCTACTCCCTGGACTCCGGCTACACTCAATGATTATCAGACTTCTCCTATCCTAGACCATGGTGAGTATCACGACCATCCAGACCTCTTTTCTACCCTGACCCGGCTACACGACTACCACTCTGCACTCCAGACACGGTTAGCGGTTGTAGGTCGGTGTTTATCAATATCCCCACCTCAGCCTCGTGGTCCCGTCCTGTTTGTGGTGGGCACCCGTTACAGGCACCAGCAGGAGGAACAGCTCTCACAGGTAAGGACAGAGAGTTTCAGTTGAGATTGCTTCAGGGATATTGTGTATCCGCAGGTTCTGCCTGCGGTCCCTATTTTCGTGATCTTCAATAGTGTCCTTTAAAGCATTAATCTCATGACCTAATCTATTTATCTCGTCATCTGCAGAGGAGTGAGATATTAATTTGTCCTACATTTTAGCTTCCATTCCATCTGTTCGTTGGGTGAGGGTATTTATTTCGGCTTTAAGGCCAGTGATGACAGTGTCCAGGTCCTCATTAAAGCCCTGCCTCACTTTTGTAAATAATGTTTCCAGATATTCTTTAGTCATTTCCTTTCTTTCTTTTCCTGCCTGCAGCTCACTTGGCTGCTCACGGCTGTTTTTCCTGGCATGCATGCTGCAGCTCCATCTTGTGAATCAGCATTGTGCTCCACTGAGCGCTGCGTTGCCGAAAAGTATTTAGAGACGCCCTGTTCTGCGTTTTTTTTTCTCGTTTTCCCAGCCATTATGAGTTGTAAGCCTATGGTTTGAGGATTTTTCTTGTGCGGTTTGCGCCCTTTCTAAGCCTTTGCTAGTGGAGGGTCATAGGAGCTCCTCGCTCAGGCATCCATGTTTCGTGACGTGTCCGGAAGTCTCCTGAATTGCAGCTTTTTAAGACTATGAAGCTTCGGTTTTTAAAGACTAAGGATCAATGGTCTGGGCAGCCCCCAGCTCCCCCCCCTCTCATCCCTATAGTAAGGGGAGCCTGTACCTTTAACGGCTGTTGTACAGGCACCAGCAGTCTCACTTCCTTCCTGTGGCAGGGTTGTCGGCTAGTGCTTCTCTCCAACGGTCACTCCGTACATGAGCAGGCAGGAACGCGTGCCCCAGCGGGAACCCAGGCAGTTTGGTCGCCCCCCCCCCCCCCCCTGCCTACTCTTCTCGTTACCGCCCGATGGCTGCCATCTTGTCAATGGCACTGCGACTCATGGAGTCGCGTCTGCCCGCCGGAGCAAGCCGTTCGCCGGGGGGAGAGAGGTGGGCGGCCCTGCTCATTCAGGTATATTTGATATATATATATATATATATATATATATATATATATATATATATATATACGTAATTAAGTTATAGTGGCAAAGTACACGTGACGTGGCTGCTGCTTGAAATTTCAACTTCAGTTGAAAGCTTGAGTTGCAGCTGCAACAACGCTGCACTTCACCGCCAGGGGTCGTTTTCTGTTTGAAAACTGCCGCAGAACACAGCGAAAGAGTGGCAAACGTGCGCGCGAACATGTGCGCACAAGTCGCATCACGTTCTGTTTGAGCGAGGCCTAAGGGGTAGATCCAGAGAAGTCTGTTAATTATTATCTAATAACGGGACGTTTATGAAATTGGGAATGGTTATCTTTGGGTGGAGGCTTAAGAATATATCAATAATCTTTC
Organism: Ascaphus truei; assembly: GCF_040206685.1. Classification (NCBI taxonomy): domain Eukaryota; kingdom Metazoa; phylum Chordata; class Amphibia; order Anura; family Ascaphidae; genus Ascaphus; species Ascaphus truei. The sequence goes on along the minus strand of NC_134485.1, from coordinate 98,877,348 downwards.
CCTATCCCTAGAATTGCTATACTTCGATCTGCAGTTATAGTATTAGTCCATGCTTTGGACATTACTTCCTGTCGCTCCGGCACGAATACAAGCTCAGTGACGTCACGCTCGCTATCTCGCGAGACTCGAGGGGCAACACAGGAGAACTGGAAGGCAGCTGCAGACGGATCTGTTACAGCATGCAGAATCTCAGCGTTCCACGTGGAGACAAGGCAGACCGCCACACAGAACAGCAGGAAGCAGAGGATTTTATGTATCCTACGTGCCTAAATCATCTGCTACTTTGTAAGTAGCTTTCTACTTTTGCGCAGTCTAAGAATACAAAACGTACTTCACCATATTTAGTCTCTTTCTTATTTATTTCGGAGATTTCATCTATAAGATATCAGCAACTGTTTCCAGTCTATGTTATGCTCATTTTTATTTTTATATAGCAATATTTACGCTTGTGCTTCTTTTTCTTTTTCCATATATATATACGTAGTTAAGTTATGGTGGCAAAGTACACGTGACGCAACTCAAGCTTTCAACTGAAGTTGACATTTCAAGCAGCAGCCGCGACAACACTGCATTTCACCGCCGGGGGTCGTTTTCTGTTTGAAAACTCCCACAGAACAAAGCGAAAGAGTGGCACATAAGTGCACATAAGTGCGTGCACGTCGCATCACGTTCTGTTTGAGTGAGGCCTAAGGGTAGACCCAGAGAGCTCTGTTAATTATTTAAGTAATAATCCCCGTAGAACAGGGCATTACTGGCCAATAATGCACTGGCTGAAAGAGTTGAAGGCCCGAGGCGAAGCCCGAATGTAGACTTTTTTCATAAATAATAGACACTATTGTATAGTTTTATAGATTTTTTTATTAAAATAAAATGGTAAATACATGAATCCACCTTTATATACTCTTACACTGCAGATATCTATATCCACACACTGCCGCCCCCTCTGTGTACACACACAAACACACACACACACACACACACACAACACAGCAACTCAACACACAGCACAGCAGATCTACACACAACTGCTGCTACACACAACACACACAACACAACACCTCTACACACACAGCAACTCTACACACACAAGCATACCACACACACACAACACACCACAACACAGCAACTCTACACACACAAGCACACCACACACACACACACACACACACACACACACACACACACACATGTATACATACATACACACACCTGAGCTCTACACACACAACACAGTACCTCTACACTCACAACACAGCACCTCTACACACACAACACAGAACCTCTACACACAACATAGCACCTCTACACACAACATAGCACCTCTACACACAACACCTCTACACACAACACAACACCTCTACACACACAAACTGCTGCTACACACACATACAGCACAACAGCACAACACACACACACACAGCTGCTGCTACACTCATAAACACTGCTGCTGCTGCAGCCACACACACACACACACACACACACACACACACACACACACACACACACACACACACACACACACACACACTACAGCCAGAAACAAACTGCAGTCAGACACTCACTTGCTTTGTAGACTCTCTCTCCCCCCCACCCCACCAATTCAACTGAATCTGCTCAGTTCACGGAGCAAGGGGGAGGAGTCAACCCATAGCTGATACTTCTTAGCCAATCCCCTGCCCTGTCTCAGAGCTGTTCCTACTTTTAGACCAATCCCCTGCCCTGTCTCGGCTATTCTGAAAGCTGATTTGCTGGAAATAATCACATTGAAATCAACACTTTGCAAGCAGCTAAAATTCCGGGCATTACTGATTGGATAATGCCCGGAATTTTAACCAATCACAGGGCAGGAATTTCAATAATGCCTGGAATTTGACTGCTTTAGCCTATAATAACTAATAACGGGATGTTCATGAAATTGGGAATGGTTATCTTTAAAGCTAATGAGATGCAAAAATAATGTCCATTAAAAACAAGTAGCAGCGATAGTAACAGGGACTTCTGTTCAGCAAAGATGCATTAACCAAAACACTGCACATGAGCATTGTCAAAATTGTATCGCATGTTATTTAATGCATGCATTATTAACAACCAAGAGCATGTTGCAATTTAAAATAAATACACATTACTAACTGAATTACTCAGCCATATCAGCTAAACTGCTAAACAGTTGACATGGCTGAGCAGCTTCTGGATCTGCTATTGCTTTTGAGGCTGCAATGATTTGCAGTCTCAAATTTACAAAAGAAGAGCTTGATCTACTAATAAATGGAGTGTTGGAGAAGCAGCACATTTGGGGGGAAGAGGAGTTTTCTCCAGCAGATTAATGCCCCTGGGAAGGCAGTCAGGTCAGTGGACATGCTGAAAAAGCACTTGGCAGACAGCACGCATGGGCATTCATCATGTTTGCCGTTATGAATAAAATTGTATTATTTTGCCCACTGGGCGTCTTTTTGAAATGTATTATGTGCCTCTCGGTCACAGGTGTATATATATATATATTTATATACAGTGTTCGACAAACCTATACATTTGCTCGCCCCGGGCGAGTGGATTTAACATCGTGGCGAGCTCCTATTGGCCCAAGCAGCACACGTTTGGTACTAGGTGGCGAGTAGATTTTTTTGTTCGGCGAGTAGATTTTTTGGTGATTTGTCGACCACTGTATATATATATATATATACCTAAACTTCAGTCTGACAATTGAAGGGATATTTGAATCCCAGGACATACTTAGTCCAATCTCCCTGACGACAACTGAGTGCACTTATTAGGGTCTGTATGTGCTTCTATGAACACTGTTCTGCTTTGATTTCGCGTAACTGTAGATGAAGCAGAGCAAACAGATAGCACCATGAGGGCTAGACAGTCAGTTTCCTGTTCTTTTTGTTTAATGGGTGGGGGGATATTGTTGGATTAGTGAGTGTTGGGGGTACTGCAGGGGGAGGGGCTTTGTGAGTATGTTGAGGGTAATTGGGGGGTAGTAGTGTGAGTTGTTGTAGTGGATTGAGTTGCTTGGTGAGTATGTTTGGTGTAGTGGGGGGGGGGAGGAACTGGTTAGTGTATGGGGTATTTTTTTTATCATACATGTAACATGGTAAGATCTCCCAGAGAAGGGGGGAAACAGGGCTACATACAGTATAAGATGTATTAGTGTTCTAAGGGTGTTGAGTCGGTAGGAATTGAAAGGAAACATTTGGGAATGGCAGGGTTACATTACAAGTGATTACCAGTGTAATGTTACCATGCACAGCTAGAACAATTCTTGAAAGATATTTATCTTGCAGTTACAGAAACTGCTACAGTATCTCACCTCACATAATAAATATTTCTTATTCACTTACCACTGTCTGGGATTTTTGAGTCACACATACAGTAATGTTCTGATGCTGTCGCCCCCACTTTCCCCTCTTCAGAAATACAATAGTAAGCCAAGGAATATCTTTTAATTGAAAATATACAGCACTTGATAGAGATTGAGGAATTGGTTAAGAGGGAGTGGTTTTTTGTGTAATGATTAAAACCGAAATAAAAAGCAAGTCATGCATGGACAACTTCAATCTGCTGTGAATTACATGCATGCGTAACATAGTAATGATTTTTATTATGCACAAAGGTTATTACAATATAACAGAATTTGAATTTCCTTTTAAGAAAAGTGGCTTGATCTAACAGTTAACTTTATAACATGCAAATAACATGACTAAAATGGTCTATAAAATCATTATTTTTACTGATAAGTATCTGTGCCATTTAATAACCTCACCGCTGCCATAGAGAAACAAATTCACTGTGTCATCTGCCAGACACATACTGAATTGCAATTAAAATAAATAAAACCCACCAACTGGAATGTCATTTTGTTGGCTTCCTGCGGTACATGTAGTGGTCCCACAGGATGAATCTTGCACTTTGTTACAGTATCAGTGAATCTTGCTACAGTACATCTGTAGGTCACATACATAGGCCCTTCTGACCTCTCTACTTAAACATATAGTGGACATTATTACTTCCTTTAACGCAAAATAACACAAAAAATAATGCATAAATAAAAGCTTACGATAAGGAGATAATGGTTGCATTACCATTTTCAATTTGTGATCATGTTAAAGCATTAAAAGTATTAATAACACCTGCTACATCTGTACTTTCTGCTAGTATTGTACACCAAGTGGAGTGAATGGAAGATATCTGGGGTGCTCCCTGAGTAATACAACTTCAATAGTGATGACAATAACGCCGGTGTATACAGACAAGAATAAAAATACACAATACAGGGCAGAAATGTAACTGCAGCTCAACCCGAAGTGGATTTGCCCACAATCCTTATGTAATGTGTGGAGTAGAGTAGGGGAGCGCAAAACATAGAAAATGAAAAGAAATAAATATATATGAGGCAGATAAATGTACAACTATCAGATGTATAATCAAATTCCTGATGATAGAGGGCAGTACACGGATGTACGACACGTGGGAATGTCCCCGTGTGTACAGTAATGTGCACTGAAATCAGGGATGATGGAAAGATTTCATTAACGAGTTCTTGAAATACGGCTAGGGCGTTACACAGCCCGAAAGGCATGACTAAATATTCATAGTGGGAAAAAGCAGGCACCAATAACACAGGAAAAAATGAATAAAGGATATCCAAGGGAGCGTATGCCCATTAAAAGGTGTGTTTAATGGAATCTACAAAAATAACAGCAGCATTACGGGGTACAGAGCCCCCCATTAACGCGTTTCGCCCCGTAATGCTGCTGTTATTTTTGTAGATTAATAATATACGGTACACAGTAATAGAGGATTATGAATGTGAGGAAGCCTTAGTAAGGCAGCATACGACCTGACATAAGAGTCCCACGTCTAGCGTGCCGACAGCTAGGGCCCTGGAGGATATCCGGAGCTATTTGTGCCTCCTGCCACAAGCAGTACATGAAGTACAAAATAATAGTATTAATTTTCTCGATATCACAATTTCAAAACAGCAGAATGGCAAACTAGAGACAACTATCTACTGCAAGCCTACGGCGACAAATAGTCTCTTAAAAGCGGATAGCCATCATCCAAAATTACTTATTAATAACATCCCTATAGGGCAATTTCTACGCCTTAAGCAAAACTGTTCCAACATGACTGAGTTCAAGATCCAGGCCAAAGACCTTACAAAGCGTTTTTTGGACAGAGGGTATCAAAATCAATTGTCAAAAAGGCTTACCATAGGTCTCTTGATACACATAGACCTAGCCTATTGATCGAACACCCCAGACTAACCAATGATAAGACCCAAACAATACGCTTTGTTGGCACCTATTGCAGCCAATGGCAGTCCATTCGCCAAATCCTCACCAAACATTGGCATATCTTACTCCAAGATGAGGATTTAGCCAATGTATTACAAACAACATCGAATATAGTCAGCCGCAGAGCACGCAATCTACGTGATCGTTTGGTCAAAAGTCACTTTCAGACCAAACATTCTCACACATGGTTGGGGAATAAACCCAGTGGTACGTACACTTGTGGACGTAGCAAGGCTTGCCTTTCGGTTAAAGTCACCAAAACCTTCACTGACTCAACGTCTCTTCACACCTATACCATTAAAGACTTTATAAATTGCCTTACCACAGGGGTTGTGTATCTCATCCAATGCTCCTGTGGCAAACAATATGTTGGTGAAACACACAGGGCATTTAAAGTACGTATTTTAGAACACCTTGGGTCGGTCAGGAACAAACTTGATACACCAGTGGCAAGGCACATAAATGATGTACATCAGTGTGATTCTTCTCATCTTTGTTTTATTGGTATAGCTCATGTACCTTGGGGCCCACGCAAGGGCAACAGGGATATAAAACTACGCCAACGTGAATGCCGATGGATACACTTGGTCAATAAACTTGCACCACATGGCCTCAACGAGGGATTTATTTTCTCTTCATTCCTTTGATTGGGGTTAGAGGGATCCAGGTATATAGGATTTGTTAACACCAGCTTAGCAGGAGCCGTTTTGACTTTTTAGGCGGCCCCGTCAGAATAGCTCACTCCTACACCAAGTACCGCCTACCTATCCCTCACATGCTGCATTCTGTTCGCATTTTGCATTTTTTTCATTTTGTTTATTGTCCATTGTGTATTGTTCATTGCCATTTGCAATCCTGGTGTTTTAATTGGTCATTGCTTATGTATAATTACTCATTGCATTACGCAATTTCACAGATTTTGCAAGTTACATCTCAATTGCAGCATGTCTGCATCATTTTTGCTATTATGCAACTATATCAGTTCACATTCGTGGACACATTGGTTAACATTATTTTCCCCTTTCCCTTTACCCTTCCTCTTCCCCTCCCGTTTCCCCGCCCCCCCTCCCCTTGATTCCTTATGTGTTATGTTAGGGATTATGTGTTTCCCTACGATGCCCCTTTAAATGTGTTTAGGCATCCGTCATCCGCCCCTCCCCTCTAGGGAGGGTATATAAGGTCTTACCATATTTTGTTGCTTACTCCTCCCCCTTGAGAAAGCACGCTGTGACGCGCAAAACGTACGTCGGGGAACGCGTGACGTCATTACGTTGACGTACACGCGGCTTGTGGCAGGAGTCACGAATAGCTCCGGATATCCTCCAGGGCCCTAGCTGTCGGCACGCTAGACGTGGGACTCATGTCAGGTCGTATGCTGCCTTACTAAGGCTTCCTCGCATTCATAATCCTCTATTACTTTGTACCGTATATTATTTAATTATTTTGGCACACAACCACACACGTTTGGGTGGGATCACGCGGCCCCACGCAGCTTTTGTTTGTTTATATCTGTGGCTTTGGACATTGCCAGTCCTCAGCCTGCTCCCGTGCCTCCACACATCTGGGGATTTTAGTCCATGCATTTCTATGCATTTTTATGGTCTCTCGTCGGTTTTTATATTGTCTATTAAAGTATTTTTTATTTTCATTTGAGTGTGACCTTTGCGGTTTACCCTATCTAGGGAATAGGTAATTTAGTGGCCTCCTATGTGATGACATTTTCCTTGTAATGTCACCTATCCAGAGTGCAATATTATGGGGCTTTATATAATCCTTGCTGATTATTTGTTTGTTCATACTTGGGGCGTTGTCAGCTTTTGACCCCTCCTTTTTCACATATTTGATATATGTTATTCCTACAGGCACCAGCTTCACACAATTTATTTGGACTGTAATTAAGGTGAGCGTTTTTTCCACTTGATGTGCAGTAGAGAAATAGTAGACCTCAGGCAAGATTTCTGTTTCGTCCTTGGTATTCTTCATGCTGCAGATTTGTTGCGTGTGTTTGGTACAAGATTTGGCACAATGACTACTCCATTGTATGTCCTGTTAATCGGTCCAATCCAAGTGGGGATTATGTTGTTGGAGCCAGGGGAGACCCAAGATTACCTCTACAGAGGGTGTGTGGATGACATCCAGTGATATCCTCTCATGATAACTGTCTCTTGTTATAATGGTGATAATGCAGGTCTCCAATGAGATGAACGCTGGTTGAAGGGGTCGTCCGTCTATGGCCTCCAACCCGATCGCTCGGTCATTCCAGAGTGGCTAGTTTGTCCTTGAGGGACTCGGATAGGCCCTGCCAGAAAGCTATGGACAAAGCCTCGTTATTCCAAGCCATCTCTGCGGAGATAGTCTGGAATTCTACCGCGTACCTGGCTACAGACCGGTGACCCTGAGACAGATGAAACAAGGAAGAGGCTGCGGTCACCTTACGGCCTGGGGTGTCGAAGACTTGCCTGAATTCCTTGGCGAAACGTGCAAAATCCTGAGTCAGCTCTGGCCTCTGTTCCCAGATGGGGGAAGGCCATGCCAGGGCGTTGCCGGTAAGCAGTGCAATGACGTACGCCACCTTAGACCTTGCAGAGGAGAAATGGTAAGGAGTGAGTTCGAGATGGATAGCACATTGATTAAGAAACCCTCTGCATCCGTGTGGGTCGCCCGCATAGTGGTTGGGAGTGGGAAGGCGCGGCTCACTAGCGAGAGTGTTCTGGTGAAAGTGCAAATAGAGTGGCCGGTCTCAGAATACATGCTGTAGTTGGCAAAATTGGCAAAGCTATGGCTTAGGGCATTGACCTGAGCCTCTAACCGGTTACATTTGCCATCAATGTTGGACAAGGCTTGGGTCACCTCAGGGGGGACCATGTTTGTGGGGCAGAGCATAATGTAATGCTTGTGCTTACCATGAACAAGACGGGTCCCTGGTACAGGTGGGAAGAGATAAATGCCACCCACAGCAAGCGAGGGCACGCCTGGAAGGTGTATGGTCAAGGTAGCCCGGTTAAGGTTTGGAGATAGGAGAATAGTCTTGGTACTTGCCAAGGTCAAAGATAGGAGATGGTAGGATAGTTGGTGTCCGGGTGCCGAGGTCTGGGTTGGAGAGGTGCGGGAGGTAAGAGGTAAGCTGGGGTCAGTAGTTCAGAGAATCAGAGTCCAAAAGCCATGCCGGGTCGGTACACTGGAGGTCAATCTGAAAGCAAGGAAGGCAAGACAAGGCAAAGCACAATGAAGGACGGGAGCATGGGAGGACAAGGCTACAAGGAACTATGCTCAGTCAAAGTGGCAGAGCTGAGCATATATATATATATATATATATATATATATATATATATATATATATATATATGTATAAGGGAGATGATCCTATCAGGCAGAAGGGCGATTTGGAGGTGCGGCTACAGCGAAGGCATGGATAGGTGCAGGAGACAGATGGGAGTGATTAGGAGGTTGATGAATGTTGACACCTAGCTAGGGGCGTCGTTACGTTACGTGATAGGGAGGCGGGGCCAGTCCCTGTGATTTCACTAGTGCCTCTCCGTGCACGCGTGCGCGTAGAGATGTCCGTGGAGGTTTTTGAAGTTGCAGGTAAGGAGGGAGTGCGCCGCGGGGGAAGTGTTCCCCGATTCCTTACATAGCGAGACTTACGGATCCTTACATTAGACAAATGAGTAAACGTGCTTATGATAGTCACTGCATGTGTACACTTGCTTATAAAACAATTCACAGCCATACACAAACCTTGAACGAATTAACAGGGTTAATTATGTGAGGAAATAAATACACATATGTCAATTTCGTCTATATATGTCTATATATGTTTCTGTATATCACCATCAAATGAACCCATTATAGGTGATTCCTGTGAACTACTTGATGGGCCCTATGATTTTTTTTCATGACATCAATTGTATATGATTTTAAATAATACAGTTAAAATTATTATTAAAAACGGTGAAACCCTTTTTAAAACCTTTGTTTAAAACATTATATAAAAAACATTATTTAACAAACGACACGATTGCTGCTTTATTCAGACGTACTGTAAGATCTGCAATAAAACAGACAGTGAATCCCTGCGCTTCTCCCTTTGGGATAGCAATAAATGGGGAATAAATATATATATGGTGTAAAAATCTATATGATAAAGGAAACTTTTGGTTTACATCCTTTGATCAAATGATCTGCAATAGAAAAAACAAAAAATCAGTGTAATAATCACAGTAGAGAAATTCTATTAAATTAGGTAAGCTGAAGAGAACTTGAGGATCAAATAAATGCTCCGATGTCGATGTCGATGTCGATGTCGACATTAAGACCTAAAGGTTTAAGGGCCTTGAGCTAATAAATCCAGAAATATTCCTTTTGTGCAAGTCAAAAAACCCTTTCACCTCCACGCCAATTAATGGGCACTGATTCTATGCCTCTATACGTAAGACCCGAAGGGTCACCTGAATGATGAATGCAAAAATGTGTAGATACATTATGTGTTAAAAGCCGTCTCCTAATATTGCCCATTGCTCCTAATATTGCCCAGTATGCGTACGCGGATGGGTCTGGTGGTGCGTCCCACATACTGGAGACCACATGGGCACTGCAGTAGATTAATGTGCTTTTACAATAAATGAGATGTTTCATTGCAAAGCTCTCTCCTGTGGATCTTGACATGAACTTCATTTTGTCCGAAGATCTTTGGGTACAGGCCTTGCAGGAATTGCATTAAAAAAAACTAAAGGTTTCGGGAGCCAATTGGGGGTCTTGATGTTCTCTGCAGTTTTAAAACTACTAGGTGCCAAATGTCTCTTAATGTTATCAACCCTTCTAAAAATAATTATAGGGCGTTCTGGTAGATTGTTTTTCAATAATTGGTCCTGCAGCAGAAGGTGCCAATGCTTGTTAACTATTGCCTTTATTCTGTCTGAGTCTTTATTGAACTTAGTAATAAATGAAACTTAATATCCAGTCACATTCGATTTTACCTTTGTTGTCATTATATTCATTACATTATACTTCCTCTCAATGAATCTCTCCTTTAAAATATCTGCCTGTTGTTTAAAAATTGCATTGTCTGAACAATTTCGGCGGATATGTCTGAACTGTCCCATTGGTATGTTCTCAATCCATCAGTGGTGGTGGCAGCTCGACTTTAGCAGAAAATTGTTGCAATCAACTTTTTAAAAAAAAAATTTATCTTTAAATGATCATCTTCAATATAAATTGACAGATCCAGAATGTCAATGCATTGTCTACTCCTGACGTGAACATTAAATTGACCATATTATCATTGATATATTCTAGAAACATATTGAGACGTTTCTTATCACCTTGCCAGATGAAGAGCAGATCGTTGGCATAATGCCACTAGAGGACCATATTTGCACCAAGCTACGCTAATATTTTTATGGATGTCTGGGAAACAGACAACATCTGGACTAACCATCTTATTGGTGCAGACCTGGTCCTCTATCAAGTTTGTGACTACTCGCCCGCAGTTTGCCAAGAGGGCACCCGCTACTACAGGGGTCGCCCCGACCCTGGTGCCCAAGGCGGCTGAGGCTCCTCACCCACACCAACCGGAAAACCAAACCTCATGCTGGAGGAACTGCAGCCAAGTCCAAGGAATTTGGGCATGAGCGACGGTGTTACCAGTGCCATTGGATCAGGCATCTGAAGCCAGATTGTCCCGATCTTGACCGTTCCAGCAACTCTAACTCCGGGGCAATGTACCCCAGAGGCAAAAGCGATCACATACATGGGACTGCTACACAGATGAGCAGCGAGCAGCCATCCAACAGGTACAACTGAGGACCAAGAGGGCAGTCCTTACACCATATACAGCCAGCGCAGCAGAGGAAACAGACGGGCATTAAGTTGCAGCAGTCGGGCTGCAGGTCAACGATGTCCAGAGGAAGCATTTGTGTCCAGTGACCATCGGAGATCGCCAGGCTGCCATCCTGATCGACTCTGGTGCCACTATTACTCTGGTGCGAACTGATATGGTCAGCCCAGCGGATCTGCTCCCAGGATCCGGGATACAAGTCACTATGCCAGGCTGGGGACCTAGGTCAATCCAGGTCACCCGGATGTTTCTCGCCTTGGGTGCCAGTCGAGGAGTGAGAGAAGTTGGTGTCCCTCCAGGGTTGGACCATTAGGTGCTACTCGATAATGACCTAAGACACCTCATCTGTTCTTTTGCGGAAGAAGATGCTCCTGTGGCTGCAGTCACAAGGAGCCAAAGTCAGGCATTTGCCCAGGCAGGGGAGCCTTTGGTAACCCTGCCCACTGAGGAAATCACTGTTACCCCTGCATTTGGCACCAACGAATCTTGAGGTCCCTGCGGAGACCAGGCAGGTAAGCTGGACCGAGACTGTACTGTGTCCTGACCTCCCTTTCAACATACCTGTTTCCCCATTCCCTGACTTAGTGAATAAGGGTGTGTGGCCGAGCTAGATGCATGGTTCAGAGAGGCAGTGCGGTCCCATCCCAGCTTAGAGGGCATGAGACTTTGGGCATCTGAGTCTTCCTCTGAGAGTGGGTAGGATCAGTATCTCTGACACCGTGGGCTCCTTTACAGAGAACATGCCCCTGATGCTCCAGACAGAGTGTCGACAGGTAGGAGACAGCTAGTGGTACCCAGGGAGTATAGGCAGCAGTTACTGCAGGTAGCCTACTCCATCCCACTAGCGGGACATAAGGGGGCCACGTGTACCAGAACCCGGCTATTGCAGCATTTGTTCTGCTCAGGGGCATCGACGGCAGTGGCAGAATTTTGCCTGTGTAACGGAGTTCTCACCACAAACAAGGCGTGACCGCGAGACCGAGGTGGGGTTATACATATAAACACAAACCCACAGCCACGTGGTCTTGTCTGGAGTGTAGATTGGTTGAGGTAGCCAGGTCGGGGGTTGGAGAGGTATGGATAGTCAGAGGTACTTGCCCAGGTTGGGGTTGGAGAGGTGCAGATCGTTGAAAGTACTTAGCCATGGTATGGATTGGAGAGGTGCGGATCGTTGTGGTACTTTGCCGAGCTTGGGATTGGAGAGGTGCGGATCATCATTGGTAGCCGGGGTCAGGAACGTAGAAGACCAGAGTCCAGAAGAATAGCGAGGGTCAGGAATAGAGAAGCTAGGAACCATGCAAGACAAGACTGTGGAGGCAAGGGAAGTAGTGAACACTTTGCACATAGGAAGGTTAATGCTCAGCCAATTTTCCAGTGGGCAAGCTGAGCATATACAGGAGAGAGGTACTAATGAGATTGCAGACAGGAAGAGGTGCGTCAGTAAGGCTGACTGTGATTTGTAGTTTGGGTGCAGGAGACAGGTGTGGGAAGAATCACTGATGATGCCAGATGACACGACTCATGCCCGCACTGACCACACACCGCGTGTGCGCACTGCGCGCCGATGACGTTGCCACTTGGGCGGAGTCTGGAGGTGGGACCGGAGGGAAGCGTATTTCCCTCCGTGCGGGATGCACGCGCGCCCATAGCAAGGCATCTGGTCACAGGAGGAGAAAGAGGAGCATCATGGTTGATGGGAGGAGCGGGGGACCTGATCACGGGTTGGGGTAAGCACCGGGTGCGCAGAGCGCATCGCGGATCACGGATCCTGACAGTACCCCCCCCCTCAGGAGCGACCACTGGGCGTCTCAAAAGGGTTTGTGTGGATATTTGGCATGGAAGAGCCGGACAAGCCTGTGGGCATGAAGACAATGGTGAGGAACCCAGGACCATTCCTCAGGTCCAAAGCCCCTCCAGCGTACCAAATATTGGTTCTATCCCCTGGAAATTCTGGAATCCAGGGTGGACTGAACCTCGTAATCCTGTTGGTCCTGTATGAGGAGAGGAGTCTAAGACGAGGATGAGTCGGGGAAGGGAGGATCCTGGATAGCCGGTTTTAGCAGGGAAACGTGGAACACAGACAGATCCTCATAGATGAAGGAAGGCATACAGTTTATTCTTCAACATCTCTGAATTTTTTCGGCGATTTTTTCCAAATGCCACCCACTTCACCGCACTTCACAACGTTCATACCACATTCATGTTGCATTCACACCCGCGGTTGATGTGTTCAGTGATAATGGTTCGGATTTAATTGGTTGCAATTCTTCGCGTATCCGCCAGATGGCAGATATTCATGAATTGTAATGCGCATGCGCTTCAGTAATGTGTTGACTTGCAGGTGTTTATAAGAATACCACAGTGGTACATTGTAAATTGGCCTTGGGACTGAAGAAGTTACAATAATGTATCAATTTTGGCTTTCATATTAAAAAAATACAAGCACAGTGTCTGGTCTTGTTTTATTGTCCTGAGAGTCCTGAGAGTCCCGACATGAGTGCACAACTGCAGTCCGTGTTCCAACTGCAGTCCGTGTTCCAACAGAACGTACGCTTATTTAATATGGGCCGTGATTAATGCAACAGATGATAAGATGGCCACAGTTGGTCAAATTTATCAGTATTTTATCGAAAACTTTGACTTTAACAAATTTTCACCAGATGCTCATGTGTGGAAGCGTGCAATAAGGAAAAAGTTATGTATCGATCCATGTTTTTTTCGTATTGATCCCGATGTTATTGGAGGGTATTGGTGTGTATCACTGGATTTTTCCCGTATCTATGATCATGGAGACTTCAAAAGGCGAAAGGTCATGTTAAAACCAACTAAAAAACGTCAGTTGCTGGCAAGCAATGCGCCAGCGAAAGAGCCAGCTTCCAATAACGGCCCGACCGTCAGTGGAAACCTGGTGACCGGCAACCCCTGCAGCCTGAGCCGGATTTCACGTACAGATTCCAGCAAGCTTGCATGTACCAAAGTGATTTCCAGTCTCATCAGCTGTCAACTACAGGTGTAGTAGTCCCGCTGTCACCTGTCAACTACGTGTATAATTGAGAATACGGGACTGGCAGTGGCTCGGCGCCAGCTGATTGGCAAAGTCTATGGTGTGTAATGTTGCCGTATTTTATTCTGTTTTTGAAATATCAATATCAATGCACAGTCAAGCGATTCTCCTGTAAGCAATATCATTGGCTGGCAGCTTCTACAGTAGATACTGAACAATTGGTGGAAAGCTAGGCGTATGCGCATTGGAACCTTCTTGAAACGCATATGCGTGTCATCACATCGACAGTAGGCGCATGCGCATGTGAACAGGAGACGCCCCCTGAGAAAATTATTAGTGGGACTGACTGTGGGAACTTCTTTAGGGGACTGACTGACCATTACAGTAAAACTTTTACTTGTGTTTTTCCTCAGAAAAGAAAACTTTGTCATCTCATGCGGATAACGGCAAATGGAGGGATTTCGATGGATAATATCGCTTTGTGTTACAATGCCTGCACATTGATGAATATGATTAAAAAAAACATGTACCAGAGTCTACAGTTTAGTGGCCGTTGTTATTGATTAGGATAGAGTACTGTAACTGAGAGCTTCATAGAAAACCTGAAACAGTATGCTGTTGCTTTCAGACCGTATACAATACTTTTTTTATATATGCTGTATAATAAACCCGAAAAATAAAAAGTATGCATTTATTCTACATGTATTCCAGTACATATGTGTATTCTATACCAGTACAGCATGTATTGTTTTAATACTCTTGTGATGTACTGTACAGTGCTGAGCATGCCTACAGTATACAGTACAGTACTGCACAGTATGCCTGGACAGTACTGTACAGTATGTTCTAGAAACACTATATTTTGTTACAGTATGAGAGGAGACAATGGAACAATTTAAAACAAATCAACATTTTCTTTTATTGGAGGAGTAAGTACAAAAACATTTATTTACAAATACAATTTAAAAACATTTTAAGTGTACAGCAATTCAAAACATTAACAGGTATGGTTTACTGCTAGTGAAAACATTTATGTACAGAAAGTCAAAACATTTAAAGTAGGATGGTGTACAGGACAGTCAGGCCTGCACAACTCCAGTCCTCGAGGTCCACAAACAGGCCTGGTTTTAAGGATAAACTTGAAAACCGGGACTGTTTGCGGCCCTCTGGGACTGGAATTGTGCAGGTCTTGTATACAGTAAGTAAAAACATTTCTTTATTAATACAAGTTAAAACACGCAACATCTCCTTTATTAAAGTACAGAAAGTCAAAACATGTACAGCACAACAGTATGGTGTTATTAAAAAAAATTCTTTATTCATAACATTTAAAAAACGCAACATCTCCTTTATTAAAGTACAGAAAGTCAAAACATTTACAGTAGGATGGTGTACAGAACAGTCAGTCAGGCCTGCACAACTCCAATCCTCGAAGGCCGCAAACAGGCCCGGTTTAAAGGATAACCTTGAAAACCGGGCCTGTTTGCGGCCCTCGGGGACTGGAATTGTGCAGGTCTTGTGTACAGTAAGTAAAAACATTTCTTTATTAATACAAGTTAAAACACGCAACAGCTCCTTTATTAAAGTACACAAAGTCAAAAAATTTACAAAAACATTTACAAAAAATAAACAACAGTTGAACAGTCACGCAAATTCGATACCCACCAGATTATCCTTTCAGGGCCGATGCCTTGTATGGCACAAAATGCCATGAATGCTGTCTCGAACGATTTTCATTAAAGGATCTGAAATTGAAAAATAGCGCCGCAATTCCTCCACAAAAGTCCTTCTTAAATTTTCAGGAAGCGCCCTTTTTTCGCGATTTCCTTTGTAGTTCACATTGTAGACCCACACGCAGTACACCAAGTAGGACACGTGGTGCTTAAAAATTAACATGCTCCTTACAACCTATACCCACATAGAGGGCAAAAACAGGAGGAGTAGGGAGAGGTGGAGTTTTGGGAGAAACTCTTTAGGTGGATGTTATGTAAATGAGAGTTTTTTATTGCTAAAGTTTTTTATTGCTAAAGTGGGCGCAAGGGCCACTCCCGGGGGCTCCCGGAGTGGGCTCTTGTCTTCATGTTCCTATTTGTTTTTTGTACATTAGAGTATCTGTTGTTATGTGTCGTGAACCCAATCCCCTTGTTGTTGACCCTCATGTGCTACTCCCAGTCCCCCCCTCCCCTTCCCCTCCCTCCCCGTTGCCTCCCACTCCCTCCTTACCCTTCCCTCAAATACCTATCTACGAATAAGCGCCCTGAAGGCAGTGATCGTCCGGCCCTACACATGGAAGCCACGGGTAAGTCAAGCAACATAATGATGCGCGTAGTCACACACAGCAATAAATGGCGTTGACTTTTATATCTCACAATGTGCAGGGCTTTAACAACCCCACTAAACGCAAACTAGCCTTCACAGATTATAAAAGAAAACATGCAGATGTGTTGCTCCTACAGGAGACACATTTCAGCAAAACCAATACCCCCAAATATCTTGATAAAGACTTCTCCCAGGTTTTTTCGGCCTCTGCTGAAGTCAAAAAGCGTGGAGTTGCCATCCTATTCCGTAAAAGCATCCCTTTCGAAGGTCTGATAACCAAACGGGATAACGATGGCAGATTTATTATAATAGTAGGAACTATTAGGGGACAGAAGATCACAATCGCCTGTATATATGCCCCCTGCGAAAAGAGTGCAATCGTCTTCGAGAAATTCTTTAGAATCCTAAACTCGGTTGCGCAGGGAAGCGTGGTCTTAGCAGGAGATTTTAATATGGTCCTACAACCTCACATGGATAGATCAGGTGGAGCTACCCTACACAATAAAGGAGCAGGTATATCCCTACGAAGAGGTCTCAAATGTAACCAACTAATAGACATTTGGAGAGAGCTACATCCAGCAGATAGGAATTACACATTCTTCTCGCACCCACATTGCTCATACAGTAGGATTGATTACTTCGCAGTGTCCTGTCACCTGGTCCCCTAGGTCACCCAAGCGGAGATCCATGATATTTCATGGTCTGACCACGCACCCATAGAGCTCCGGTGCAACAATATTCAAACGGGTAGACCAGGAACGAACTGGAAGCTAAATGAATCCATTCTAAAAATTCCAGAGATCTGTGAGTAATGAGATAGACCAATTTTTCAAAGTAAATGCCGGCTCTGTCTCCTCACATCTGGTCCTCTGGGAGGCGCATAAAGCGACTCTCCGAGGTACCCTCATAAATATCACGGCTAGATGAAAAAAAGAGAGAGAGGCAAAAATTGTCACACTCCAAACTAAACTACAAACTCTCTCCGCCAAACATAAAAAGAAACTAGACCCGCAAATCCTACAAGAGGTAAAAGACACTAAAATTGAATTAAACATGATACTGACCTCCAGGGCTGATAATTCATTGAGTTGGTCAAAGAGGAAATTTTACGAAAAAGCAAACAGGCCGGATACGATGCTGGCCCGCATGCTGAAAGACAGGCAAACTAAATACAACATCCAAGCTTTACGCTTAAAATCTGGTACCCCTACTTCAAACCCACAGAAAATAGTAGATGAATTCGGCTCCTTCTATGAGACACTCTATAATGGTGAGAAAGTGGCACATAATCCTAGCACGAGCAGTAAGATAAGAGATTTCCTGGCTAGCTCCAACCTGGTGAGATTGACAGAATCAGACAGAGCCTCCCTAAATGCCGACTTCACACACGAGGAGTTGACACAGGCCATTACGGAACTTAAACTTTCAAAGGCACCGGGGCCGGACGGCTTCTCAGGGTTATACTACAAGAAATTTATCAAATTACTTGCCCCAAGGTTGCTCCAAGTATTCAACGCTATTTTAGCGGGAGCCCCCATCCCCAAGGAGATGTTACAGGCGTCTATATCAATCATCCCGAAACCAGGGAAAGACCCACTAGACTGCAAAAGTTACAGGCCCATATCACTAATCAATACGGATATCAAGCTATATGCAAAGTTATTGGCCAATAGAATATGTCTTATCCTACCCAGACTCATACATCCAGATCAGGTCGGATTTATCAAGGGCCGACAAGCCGCAGATAATACCCGTCGATTTATAGATCTGATAGATTTGGCCATTATTGACACTGCTCAAAGTATGTTGTTAAGTCTGGACGCCGAAAAGGCTTTCGATAGGATAGAATGGCCCTACCTAAAGGAGACGCTTGCGGCATTTGGCTTTGGAGATCGGGTGAGTGATGCGATTCTATCGCTGTACTCTAACCCCACCGCCAGGGTTGTACACCAAGGCTACCCCTCTTGGCCCTTCCAAATTAGGAGTGGTACGAGACAGGGTTGCCCATTATCTCCCCTCATATTCGCCCTCTGTATCGAACCCCTGGCGGCGCAAATCAGAGGAAACCCTGACATCTCAGGGTTAAACGCATACTCCCAAACCCATAAAGCGGCCCTGTATGCAGATGACATCCTCTTGATGATCACGAAACCCCTCACCTCACTACCAAACTTATTTGACCTGCTAAACAGGTTTTCTAAAATTTCCGGCTTCAAAATCAATCAATCCAAATCTGAGGCTCTCAATGTCAATCTCCCCAGCCATATAGAAAAACTATTAAAACTAAACTTTAAATTTCACTGGCAACACAAATCTATAAAATATCTGGGTGTCCACATCACCAGAAACGTCAAAGAAATATACAACGCAAATTACCCCAACCTAATCCGGACCCTAAAATCAGACCTACAAAAGTGGATATCTAAAAGGATCTCCTGGATAGGAAGAATCCATAGTGTTAAAATGAATTTACTCCCCCGTATTTTATATCTCTTCCAAACTCTCTCAGTGCCACTCAGATTGAAGGACCTGCACTCACTTCAATCCGACATCTCCAAGTTTATATGGGGAGGTAAAAAACCAAGAGTCAGCAAAATTAATATGAAAAGGCCGGTCTTGGCTGGGGGTCTAGCGGTACCCTGCCTGTTATCATATTACAAAGCGGCACAGTTGAGCCAAATTGTGCAATGGCAGTCTGACCCGAGATCTAAGAGATGGGTCGAATTAGAGAGCGCAGCCTGTGAACCTATAGAATTACGTAATCTAATCTGGCTCCCCAAAATGGTGCGAAAAGGCGCCAATGTGCCGCTATCCTCAATGACCAACTCATTGTCAATCTGGGAGGCCACAAAATTTAAACATTCCCTCACAACGACACGCCTGTGGAACAATTCCGAGTTCGTGCCGGGCCTATCGGTCGGTAATATCTCAATTTGGAAAAAGAAAGGTTATAATCGGATTAAAGATCTGGAAGGCCATGACAGAAAAGTTAAGACGTTTGATCACATCAGATTAGAAAAAGAGATCCCCCACTCAGAATTCTTTAGATACCTCCAGATCAGGGCGTTCTATAACAAATTTGTCCCATACCCACAATTGACATCCTTCGAAAAGCTCTGTCTGGCAGAGACCGACACAAAGGGACTTACCTCGCAGCTATACAGCGAAGTGATCAATTCTAGCAAACAAGCCTATGAGATACCCTCATTTAGATCGCGTTGGGAAACAGACATCGGAGAATGTCTGGAAGACGAGGACTGAAGTGCTATTTTTCTAGCCACAGCAAAGTGCTCCATATGTACCACCCTCAAGGAAAACGCATATAAGGTCCTGATGCGATGGTACCTTACCCCACTAAAATTATCAAGGTTCGTGCCGGGATCCTCCCCGCTGTGCCCGCGCCAATGTGGAGGATCAGCAGACCTGCTACATATGCTGTGGTCTTGCCCGCGGATCTCCTCATTCTGGGAGACAATTAGACTTTGGATACAGAGACTGTTTGATCTCTCTATTCCCCCAGATCCATGGCTGTTTCTCTTAAACAGACCACTACCGGGTCTCTCTAAAGCTCATAATAAACTTATTGCTCACTTTGCACTCGCAACGCGGTGTGAGATCGCAGCACTATGGAAAAGCTCAGACATACCAACCATCCCAAAAATTCGGAATCGTATTTGGTTTATCTGCCAGATGGAAAAGTTAATGAGTCTGGTTAACGACACTGGCGACAATTATCTAAAAGTCTGGACGCCTTGGTTGGCACAGACAGACATCCCGGGGTTAGAAAGGGCATCAATCTGGCTATGATAGTTTCCAAGTCCGTTCTCCTTGGGAGAGGTGTGCTACACCCATGCTCGGCATAAGATGATTATATTTCAAACAGGTAACATACCTAGAGAGGCAGCGTAACAACTCTGAGACACACTCACGATCACTAGCATCCATCCCAACCCCCTCCCTCCCCCCTCTTCCTCTTGGATCAATGTTTGTCTACCGGTTTGTCCGTCCGTATGGTTGATTGTTTGTCGGTCTTCACGTTTGTTTGTCTCCCCATGTAGTTGTCTACCTGTTTATGTATACGTCGTCTGGATGAGTCGTGTGTCAGCCAACTAGTCGGTCGGGCGGTTAATGATTCGGTGACTGAGCTTTTACACCTGGTCCCCCCCGATTAGAAGGGGGGTTTGTCACCATAATATGGACCCCGGAAAGCGAGCCGTGTCTCGATACCCCTTTAGGCCCACCAGTCTGACCACAGATTAAAGTTCTATTCCATTGATATTAGTAACGTTATACTTCCAGATACACTGAGAATCACCATGACATAATGTATTTTGTAATGTATTGTATTGTATAATATTATAAAATTATAAACTAATAAAATTTAAGTTGCAAAAAAAAAATAATTAACATGCCATACTTCTGGGGTAAACCAGCACTCATCACCCTATACTTCTCCCTGAGTGCCGGTGGCAGCTCACGCAGGATGATGTCGGGCACCGTATCGATGCAAGCGTATGTCGGTTGGGTTCTGGGAGCAGGTGTGCTTCTGGGAGCGGGTGTGCTTATTGCGGCGGGTGAGGGTATGTTGTCTGGGAGGAAGCTTTCCTCCTGTCTTGGTCGCCGTGTTGTCTCCTGGCATGGTCTTGACAGGGTTGTCATGTTATCCTCCTCCTCAACGGCATACATGTACACAAATTCTTCTGGTGGAGGGGGTGTGCTTGGTGTTGGAAGGCGGTCGAATGTCCCATTCATCACATCCATGCCTGGCATCGGGGATACAGGGGCATGAACACCGAGCAAATTATGTATCCCCGCTATGTCAGTCTCTATCTTCTCCATCCGTCGATCCATCTTCTGCATCCGTTGATCCATATTTAGCATGGTCTCTAAAAGCAGATCTATCTTTACCAGCATAGTAGAGTTCCCGGGGATATCCACACTTAACCCATTCAGCATGCGGTCTAACGAGCTGGTTCTTCTGCATGGCATGCTGTGGGTATCTGGGTGGATGGGTGCTACGGAGGATGAGATGGGGGTTCCCTGGGGAGAAGCGGCAGCGTCGTCAAAGAAGGATGGAGGAGGTGACCTGTGGATTTCCGGGCTAGAAGCGGCAGAGTCGTCTAAGCGTAATGGGGAAAGTGACCCGTGGATTTCAGGGACACCAGCGGCAGCGTCGTCGAAGAGCAGTGGAGAAGATGGGCTGTGGGTTTCCGGGAGAGCAGCAGCAGAGACGTCGAAGCGTAATCGAGGAATTGGCCTGCGGGTTCGATGGGTTGGCTTACATTTGTTTTGCCTTGAGTGTACATCACCAAATTTCTTCTTGACATAATAAGGCTTACATGTATTAAAACCCTTAGCCTTTGGGGTCAGCAGAAGGTTTTCTTTATTATCCTTAGCCTGTCGCTTTGGCCTTGGCTTGGAAACGGCTGCCGCCTTTCGCTTTTTCTGTGTGGTAGGCATGGCTGAGGCGAGTGGCTTCCTGCGTCCGTAGAATCGGGGTTGATCCATGGAAGCAGATGGCACAATGCAGTATCTGGAAAATGGCAAGTTCAGATAAAGATCATCGAGTGGTGGGCTATGCAAAGTGTGTAACCTTTTATGCATGGCGATGTGGTACAGGTGTTGAAAGTGGGCGTACTCTAATGTTAGTCATTAACGTATAAATACACCATCCATTTTGTGGATTCACTGCACATTGAATACACATCGACTAAACATCGAATATACATTCTTGTGTTGTATTTCTTTCTGCTCGCAGCAATGCCTGTTAAAAAGATTTCAAAGGATCTCAGCATGAGAATTAAGGAGATGTACACGAGCGGACAACGAATTGCAGATATCCAACGCTGGTAAGCTGCTTCTGGCCTCGTTGTGCCATCAACCACCGTGTGCTATCATGCACATAGAAAAAACAAACAACACACAAGGACACCAATGGTAACTAACGCGTAAGTATATTTATATAACTATATACTACAGTATATCTATTATTGTTTATATTGCTGCATATTAATAGAACTATATATTGTGTAGATCTATCTAATTTTATAGTTATTTCGGTATGTTTATATAACTAGAGTATATAATACAGTATATCTATTGTTAATATTGCTGCATATTAATAGAACTGTATATTGTGTAGATCTATCTAATTTTATAGTTATTTCGGTATATTTATATAACTTCAGTATATAATACAATATATCTATTATTGTTTATATTGCTGCATATTAATAGAACTATATATTGTGTAGATCTATCTAATGTTATAGTTATTTCGGTATATTTATATAACTACAGTATATAATACAGTATATCTATTATTGTTTATATTGCTGCATATTAATAGAACTATATAGTATAGATCTATCTAATTTTATAGTTATTTCGGTATATTTATATAACTACAGTATATAATACAGTATATCTATTATTGTTTATATTGCTGCATATTAATAGAACTATATATTGTGTAGATCTATCTAATTTTATACTATTTTTACTGTATATGATGTGCTGTACTTGTGGCCTACTGCACTGTAACTTACCGGATTGTTGTTTTTCTGTACACTGTAGGGAGACAACTCTTCTGGTCGACAAAATAAGTGAAGAGAATGATGAGAAGAGTGCCTTAAGGGTCAAATACACTCTGCAGCAAAATCACAATCTCCGATTCTGATCCAGTGCGGGAGGTGGGTGCCATTGCTGCCGTGGCCCTGCTCGGTTTAGCTCTGCCAAAATACTCTGGGAGCCCCTTCTTTTTAGGGGTTTTAGCTATCTTTTTTGACATCCTGGATGTTTAGTTAGTATAAGGTAGTGTTTTTAGTCAAGTCTTGCCAGTTTTGCTATTCGTTTTTTTTTAAAAACAGGGAGTGAGGCACAGAGCTCTCAGTTCAAGCTTCCATGCTCCTTGCTTCCCAGCATGCACCTCGCAAAATCACAATCTCACTGTATCCGAGACCAGCATAAAGAAGATAAGACGCAGAATTGGATGGAAATATGGATGTGTGAGGTTAGTACTGGACAGTACAGGAGGTTAAAGTGTTGTTTAAGAAACTGTACTGTACCTATAAAAAAAAAAAATTCTTGTCATTACAGAGCGTTCCCTATGATAAGGGATGTTAACAAGATCAAGAGAGTGGTCCAGGCCCAGGCATGGATCGACAGTGGAGAAACTTTCCAGGATTGCATCTTCACTGACGAGTCTACTGTTTCGCTGGAGAGATTTGCCACCTTTGCATTCCACAAAAAAGGTCGCATATCTATGAAGCCGCGTCCGAAACACCCAGTGAAAATGCATGTGTGGGGTGCCATCTCTAGGCATGGACCAGGATGCATCGTCATCTTTGAAGGTACAGTAAAATATGTCACACGCTTTTGCCTTATTCACTGTACTGTACTAGTATGCAGTTTTTTGAGCACTTATCTTTTCTTGTTATAGGAATCACGAATAAAGCTTTTTTCCAAGAGCAAATTGTGCCTGAGATTGTAAATATATCACACGTGAGTTCCTAGATGGTCACCGTTTCTACCAGGACAACGATCCGAAGCACACCGCGTCAACAGCACATATTCTTGAGAGCGGTATCAACTGGGTGAAGACGCCAGCGGAGTAAGTGCGGTTACCGTGTCTAATTTTTTCCCACTGTGTACTGTATTTCTTTAACTAATTGTCCTTTTTTTCCCCCTCCAATGACAGATCGCCAGACTTCAATCCTAAAGAAATGGTCTGGCATCAGCTGAAGGACCATATCCGAAAAGTCATGAAACCCTCCAAAAAGGATGAGTTGGCGCAAGGCATAATGAGTTTTTGGAACGATGTGCTCACCGTGGAACGATGCAGTAAATATATTGACCATATTGCGACTGTGTTGCCCATTGTGATCGCACGTAATGGGCAAGCAACAGGAAGGTAATATGGTAAAGTTCTGTACTGTAGTATGGTACGTTCAGGCACACCAAGTATAGTACTGTATGATACAGGTAAGTATGGCACAGATTTTTCTTTCCTGAGAGAGCAGCACTAGCCATCTGGTTACAAAGTATTTAACAGTAGTCACAGTATACAGTAGTTCCAGTATAGACTAGTTTGACAGTACTGTACTATACAGTACACAATGCCATACATATACAATACAGACCGGCGCCGTAATAGTTCAAAAGGTGAAGCAAAGTCCAATGGTTACAATGTCTCTTTAACTGCTATCTGCAGAAGTATTAGGATGCTCCAACCTTCTTCAAGATGTAACTCCACATGTATATCAGAGAGAAAAACAAAGAAGACACATCATAGTGCAACACAGCTGATACTATCAATTAGAGTGTACAAAACAAGACAAACAATAAAACAAGTAAGGCTGACTATATAAAATGAAAATTTATTACACATATATAAATGAGGCAGATGCAGGATCCGGTGTGTTAAAACCAGAATCCTACTTACACAATGCCATAATACAGTATGCACATAACTGCACTAAATTTTTATTTTCTTGTCTTTTCAGAAAAAAAAAGGATGGACTGGGGGAGAGGGGGGTATCATGTGTAAAGTTTGTGAACTGTGTGTATAGTTAAGTGTATCTAAACTGCAGTCATGATTTACTCAAAACCTCCCCTCTCTCAATGAACTACTGTACTGTACATAGAATGATTAAGAAGATAAAGACGGATTTTTTTATTATTATATATATTATTATATATTATATATTATTAATATTATTATCAATGTGCATTATTCATGATTATCCAACGGCCCTCAATTTTCAACTGACTGAAGAACTGAATAAAGACTGCAGTTTGTATTATTCATGATTATTTGTATATTTGTATTTTTTGTTCCAGATAAAATAAAATAAATATTTCTTTACATTCATGATAATCATAATCATTGACCCAACCCCTCCCCTACACCAAAGAAAAAGAAAGAATTACAAAAAGTGGTAATTTACTGCACCAAAAACCTGAATCAGATTATGTTTTTTTTAACTCTCAATTTCACAGTGCTGTGCAAATCAGATTTACATATCAAATTCGAGAAGGGATTATCACAAGCGTTACCGTAAACAAAGCCTCAAAGGGTTGGGGGGGGTGGATGGGTGAGTCATGCGCAGTAATCATCAGCTAGCTCCCTTCCCAAAGAGGATTACAGAGAGGTGACTCAAAGCCAACAATAGGAAAATTCATGAATGGTTTTGAGGATTACATGCAGGCGCAGAGAGGTGATGCTCGGCTAGGGACGGACGATTAAAAACACAATGACAAGCTTTAGAAACGGAATGGTTCTGGAGAGATGTCTGTCGATAACAGGTTCAAATCCTTGAGCGAGCCTTGTGTGTGTGTGTGTTGGGGAGGGGGTACAGGGTACAGCTGCATGAAGGATTAGCTGTACAGTAGTTCAAAGAAATGCCATATTTTCAAAAGCCAGGTCATCATAATAATTTGATCCCTACACCCCCAAATACATAAAAAGCACACAAATCAACCATGTGCAGTCAAACGAACAGTGTCGCAGTCAAAAGCTACAGCACAGATTCAATATCGTAATATCGAGATGGTTTAGGCAGGCTTGTGGAGAAAATAAAAATAAAAAATGAGGAGAAAAAATATATATATATATTTTTTTTGTCACTCTCGCTTGAACTTTGCAAGCAAGCAGTGGTGAAGTTACAGATGCAAGCGCAGTAATCATCAGCTATGTACTGTAGCTCCCATCCTAAAGAGGACTACACGCAGGTGCAGAGAGGTGATGCTCGGCTAGGGACGGACAATTAAAAACACAATGACAAGCTTTAGAAACGGAATGGTTCTGGAGAGGTGTCTGTCGATAAGAGGTTCAAATCCTTGAGCGAGCCTTGTGTGTGTGTGTGTGTGTGCGTGGGGGAGGGGGTTACAGGTTACAGCTGCATGAAGGATTAGCTGTACAGTAGTTCAAAGAAATTACATATTTTCAAAAGGCAGGTCATCATAATAATTTGATCCCTACACCCCCAAATACATAAAAAGCACACAAATCAACCATGTGCAGTCAAACGCACAGTGTCGCAATCAAAAGCTACAGCACAGATTGAATATCGTAATATCGAGATGGTTTATGCAGGCTTGTGGAAAAAATAAAAATAAAAAATGAGGAGAAAAAAAAATATTTTTTTTTTTTGGTCACTCACTCTTGAACTTCGCAAGCAAGCAGTGGTGAAGTTACAGACGCATGCGCAGTAATCATCAGCTATCAAGCAGGAATGTGATTGAAACCAGGTAGACACACATTCAAAGGAATGGTGTGGGAGAGGTGTACTGTACTGTAGATAGATAAGAAGTTGAAATACTGCAGTGTAGTAAATTAGCCTGTGTGTGTGTGGGGGCGAGCGAGGGGAGAGTGCTGTATATGCCGAAATGTGATATTTTTTTACAGTACACGTCTATGCGTATCAACAATTTTATAATGAGACATACAGCACTGCACATGCATGTATAAATATGCAAATTTAAAATTACTGCGCGCGCACACGCAGACTGTGTACTGACGTACTGTAGTTTGAACTGCTAAAGTATTAGAGTTTGAAGACAACAGCTCACGAACGCCCCCCAGAGTTTTTAGACGGTATTGCAGTATTGCAGACAGCGCTAATAAAATGCTAATATTACGAGCGCTAAAATACCGCAATATATTCCGGAAAAAAATAAACATACTGCATCTGCCCGCGATTATCAGAGTTGCGCCGCTACGGCCGCACTAGGATAAAGGCGGCCACAGCTGTAGGTGTATGCCACTGGGTTGATCTCTATCACGGTATTAGGTCCAATGAACCTAGGTGGCAATTTCAGCGTAGAGACCTTGAGGTGGATATTTTTAGATGACAAACACATCCTGTCTCCCGGGCTGAATGCTTGAACCCTGCGATGGTGACGATCTGCCTGAATCTTCTGTCTCGAAGTTGCCCTTCTAAGATTCTCTTGGATTCTTTTCCAGGAATTCTGTACCAATCCTGGTAAGCAGTGATACATTGTATGCCATGACTCAAACCGCAAACCAAATCACAGAGCCTATTCAATTAAGTAGCTAACTTTTGTTAGGAGGGAGCTAGCACTCTAATTTTTGGAATACAGATAGTTCAGAATGTAACATTCACGTACATGTCGTTTGTATATCACCCACACATACAGAAAGTACATGTACAAATTAAATGTTTTTCAGCTATGTTTTAAAATGTAAAGGCATGAACCCTTTCCTGTCAGCCTGGCAATGAATCCATTAACATGTCAATATGTTAAGGTTGAATGAGCTGTGGACTTTTCCATCGCCATACTTCAATGGGCACCCTGCTTTTTTGGTGCCCCAGTGTCTAGAGAAGCCCGGAGTTGAAAAGGCTCAGAGTCCCTACAGGTGTGCCGACGTGTATTCTAACACTTGCCTTAAACTTGCCTTGGAAAATCTTGGTCTATCACCAACAAGACCCAGGTACATGCTGGGTACATGCTGCAACATCTCACACATTTCTGCCGAGACTAATGGCCCATCGGATTAACAAAGCAGGGGTTCCTGGCAGTCCCATTCTGTTACGCCGGAGTAGCCTGCAGACCAGACCTGTCCCTAGAACTGAGGTGGCAGGTATGAATACACACACCGACAGAGCGAGGGATGTGTCCAGGCTGTGGTATTAGATGGTGCCAGGCCAGATGGGGTGTATTGCAAGAATACTTGCCGATACCGTTTTCCCAGAAGAATGGTCGTTGCCGTTGCCGAGATCAGGGGTAGGAGACGTATGGAGGAATCGAGATGAGTGACGTGGTCGAAGGGAGCCAGAAGGTACGTAAACAGGAACAATCCGTAGTCGAGAGCCAAAGGGGGTAGTCTGCCAAACCGCGTCAAAACCTAGAGAATCAAAGAACAAGCACTGTGAAACACCCATACAAAAACTATGACGAGTGAGGAAGCACAGAACAGAGAGGGTATATAAAGCTGGAACAGCCAACCAGGAGAGGGGGCGTGCCTGGAGGAGCCCAGTGAGCTTCAGAGCATTGGATGCTGTTCTTAGTGCTCAGGTGACTCTCAGCAAGAGCCAGATTGTAACCATACGGTGTTTGGGGGCGGAGCCTGAGTGGGGATAAGTTCAAGGGCTTTTGTGTGTGCACTGTAAGTCCAACGTGTGCATGAGAGGAAGCAACGTGGGGTGCGCACGTGCGCGCGAGACGGCGATTCCGCGCTGACGGCTGTGGCGCAGAGCATGGAGGAAGAACCTCGTAGAGCGTCCCACCATGCCGAGGGGTAAGTGATGAAGCTGAAGAGGGCTTGCGTGGTTGTAGTGGAAGGGTCTGAGCAGTGTAAGGAGAGAGGCGTGAGCTCCACCTGAGGCGCTGTGCGCTCACATTCCTAACAGTACCCCCCTCTTCAGGAGGATCGGCCTCAGGACGATCCAAGAACGGCTTGTCTGGAAATTTCCTCCTAAAAGTCATCAGGAGTCTGGGCGCATGGATGTCTTTGAGCGGAACCCAAGACCTCTCCTCGGGTCCGAAAACCCTCCAGTGGACCAAAAACTGAAGCTGCCCCCTGGAGATACGGGAGTCCAGTAAGGATTGTACCTCGTATTCCTCGTTATTGAGTACCGTGACTGGATCTGGCTTGCTGGTCTGTTTAGGAAAGAAACGATTGACAATGTGTGGTTTTAATAGCGAGGCATGAAAAACGTCTGGGATCCTCATGGAGGGTGGTAGTTTAAGGTGAAACGCCACTCGGTTAATCTGCTCCACAACGGGAAAGGGTCCCAAAAACCTAGGAGCCAGTTTAGGGGAAGGGAATCTCAAGCGGATGTTTCTTGACGAGAGCCATACTAAATCCCCTGGCTTGTAGTTGGGTGCCGGCCGACGGTGGCGATTGGCCTGAAGTCTAGCAGTATCGGCAGTCTTGTGGAGAGACTTTTGTACCTTGGACCAAATGTCTTGGAGAGTGGAAATCCGTTTGTCTACCGCCGGTACCCCAGAAGCCAGATTGGAAATGGGTAGGCAGGGAGGGTGACACCCATATTTGACCAAAAATGGAGATTCTCGGGTGGATTCACTTCGGGCCGAATTGACCGCGTACTCTGCCCTTGGGAGTAGTTGGGACCAATCGTCCTGGGAATCGGAGATGAAACATCTGAGGTATTTCTCCAGCGACTGGTTAGTTCTCTCTGTCTGTCCATTGGACTGGGGGTGGTATGCAGAGGAGAAAGAAGAGACAATTCCCAGTCTTTTAGTGAAGGTCCTCCAGAACTGGGATCCTCTGTCAGAGACAATGGAAGATGGAATGCCATCGATCCTAAAGATATGCTCGGAGAAAATGTCTGCTAGGGCGGGAGAGGAGGGCAGTCCCTTGAGGGGGATGAAGTGGGCCATCTTCGAAAAACCTGTCTACGACAACTAAAATAGTGTTGAAGCCCCTAGACCTAGGGAGGTCGACTATGAAATCCATGGAGATATGGGACCATGGACGAGCAGGCACTGGCAATGGGAGGAGAAGTCCCTGTGGTCTCTGTGGAAGTGTCTTGTTCTGGGCGCATACAGGACAAGCGCGAGTGTATTCCGCAATGTCTTTAGACATCCTGGGCCACCAAAAGTTCCGACGAATTAAGTCTAACGTCCTTCTGAAGCCCGGGTGACCTGCGGGTTTAGAAGAGTGTCCCCAATCTAGGACCTCTGGAATGAATCTGGGCGAGACGAAGAGCCTGTTAGAGGGGATCGCCGTGTTTGAAGGGATCTGTTGCTGGTCCCTTTTGATCTTGTCTAGCGATTTGAAGGTGGAAGTAGCCAAAATTCTTTCGGGAGGTAGGATAGGTTCCAAAGTTGCCTCAGGCCTGTCTTCCGAGGAGTATTGTCTGGACAACGCATCTGCCTTCACGTTCTTTGTTCCCGGAATATAGGATAGGTGATAGTTGAAGCGAGAAAAAAAAGTGCCCAGCGAGCTTGTCGAGGACCGAGGCAACGTGCTCCTTCGATATAAAGTACATTTTTGTGGTCCGTTAAAATAGAAAATGGCTCCCTTGACCCCTCCAACAGATGTCTCCACTCTTGTAGTGCCATTTTAACGGCCAATAACTCTCTGTTGCCGACGTCATAATTCCTCTCGGCGGAGGAAAATTTCTTTGAGAAATACGCACAAGGGTGAAGTTTATCCTGGGGTGAGTACCTCTGTGATAGTACAGCCCCTGCACCGCAGTCCGATGCGTCAACTTCTATGACAAAGGGAAGATCCGTGTTGGGGTGGCGCAGGATCGGTGCCGTGACAAATGCCTCTTTAAGGACCTGGAAGGCGGAGATAGCTTCGGCGGACAAGGCAGATGGATCAGCCCCTTTCCTAGTCAACGCTGTGATGGGGGCCACTACAGTGGAGAAATTGCGAATGAACTTCCGATAGTAGATCGCAAATCCTAAAAAACGCTGGATAGCCTTGAGAGTCTCTTTTCTGGGCCATTCCGTAATTGCCTGGAGTTTACCTGGATCCATCAAAAAGCCTTCGTCCGAAATAATGTAGCCCAGAAATTGGGTAGAGCGTTGATGGAAGGTACACTTCTCTAGTTTGGCGTACAGGTGATGTTTGAGTAGACGTGAGAGGACGTACGAGGTGTGACGAATGTGATCCTGGAGATTTTTGAAAAAGATCAAAATGTCATCTAAATAGACAATAACAAAGATGTTGAGCACCTCCCGAAATACGTCATTAATAAAGTCCTGAAAGACAGCCGGGGCGTTACATAAACTAAAAGGCATGACGAGGTACTCATAATGCCCACAGCGGGTGTTGAAGGCTTTCTTCCACTCGTCGCCCTGTCTGATGCGGACCAAGTTGTAAGCCCCACGGAGATCCAATTTGGAAAATATCTTAGCCCCACGCAGTTTATCAAAGAGTTCTGTCATCAAGGGGAGAGGATAGCGGTTCTTGATGGTGATACCGTTCAAGCCCCGGTAATCAATACATGGCCTCAGAGTACCATCCTTTTTCTTCATGTAGGACCGATGAGGAGTCAATTGTTCTGAGCGGACCTTGTTAAAGACCTCGCGGAAAGGGTGATACACAGGGGGAAGAATGGAGTCCTGAGTCATTGTGTTAGCCAAGAGTTTGGGAGACTTCCCTGACCTCGGTTTCCAGGTGATGGGGGTAGGTAAGACCCAGTCAATTGGAGGGTTGTTCTTCTGCAACCAAGGTAGGCCGAGGGTTACTGGCATACCTGGGGCCTGGATGGCATCAAGGACCAGGGTCTCGCTGTGGGAGTAGGTAGATAGGAGGAGAGGTATGGTCTGCAGCGAGATTAAGGCTGGAGACAGCGAACGACCGTCAATCCCAACCAAGGCAATAGGTTGGGCCTTCTTCACCAAAGGTATCCGGTTCTGTTTGGCGAAATCGAGGTCTACAAAGTTTCCTCCAGCACCGGAGTCGATAAAGGCAGCAGTAGATGTACGAAACTCAGCGCCTGCGAGAGAGATAGGAATCGTAAGTTTCTTAGGCAGTGCCTCCTTGGGGAGGGGATGAGAAGAGATAACACCCAGTGAGAGCCCCTCCATACTCACTGAGTGTTCCCATTTCCCGGACGCAAAGGGCATTCACGGACCAGATGTTCAGGGGATCCACAGTAGAAACAGAGTCCGCCGGCGTAGCGGTGTTGTCGTAGTGGATTCCGGATCTGTTGCACCCCTAATTGCATTGGCTCGGGAGGCTCCAGTGCCCCTGCACACATACAAGCTTGGTAATGTTAACCAACAAACAAATTCCATTCACAAAAATATGTCAGGCAAAAAAAAAATGTCCGTATTTTCCATTTCCATTAAAGATAGACACATTGAACTGATACTGTATTTCCAGTCTTGCTAACCGCCAAGAAATATGTCCACTATTAAAAATTTATAGCCAAAGCAACAATCAACGGATTAATGGTTACAATGTTGAATTTCCCTGTTATTTGTTAATTCGGGGGGGAAAAAATGATTATTATTTTTTTATGGCAAAAAACCCTATTAGTCACATTTGGCTAATCGGGCTATTAGGTATTAGTAGTGAGGGTGGAGGTAGTTTTGGTAGTTGGGGAGTAGGGGGGGTGGAGGGAGTGGGGAGTGGTGGGGGGTGGAGGGAGTTGGGAGTGGAGGGTGTGGAGGGAGTGGGAAGTGGGGGGTGGAGAGAGTGGGGGTGGAGGGAGTGGGGGGTGGAGGGAGTGGGGAGTGCGGGGTGGAGGGAGTGGGGAGTGGGGGGTGGAGGGAGTGTGGGGTGGAGGGAGTGGGGGGGGGAGTGGGGAGTGGGGGGATGGAGGGAGTGGGGGTGGAGGGAGTGGGGGGTGGGGGAGGGGGGTGGAGGGAGTGGGGGGTGGGGGAGTGGGGGGTGGGGGTGGAGAGAGTGGGGTGGAGGGAGTGGGATGTTGGGGGGTGTGGGGGAGTGGGGTGTGGGGGGTGGAGGGAGTGGGGGGGTGGGGGAGTGGGGGGTGGGGGTGGAGGGAGTGGGGTGTGGGGGTGTGGGGGGTGGAGGGAGTGGGGAGGTGGAGAGAGTGGGGGGGTGGGGGGTGGAGAGAGTGGGGGTGGAGGGAGTGGGGGGTGGAGGGATTGGGGGGTGGAGGGAGTGGGGGGTGGAGGGAGTGGGGAGTGCGGGGTGGAGGGAGTGGGGAGTGGGGGGGTGGAGGGAGTGTGGGGTGAAGGGAGTGGGGGGGTGGGGGGAGTGGGGAGTGGGGGGTGGATGGAGTGGGGGGTGGAGGGAGTGGGGGATGGGGGAGGGGGGTGGAGGGAGTGAGGGGGTGGAGGGAGTGGGGGGTGGGGGAGTGGGGGTTGGGGTGGAGAGAGTGGGGGTGGAGGAAGTGGGGTGTGGGGGGTGTGGGGGTGTGTGGGGGTGGAGGGAGTGGGGGGTGGGGGAGTGGGGGGTGCAGGTGGAGAGAGTGGGGGTGGAGGGAGGTTGGGGTGTGTGGGGGAGTGGGGTGTGGGGGTGTGGGGGGTGGAGGTAGTGGGGAGGTGGAGAGAGTGGGGGGTGGAAAGAGTGGGGGTGGAGGGAGTGGGGGGTAGAGGGATTGGGGGGTGGAGGGAGTGGGGGGGTGGAGGGAGTGGGGGTGGAGGGAGTGGGGGGTGGAGGGAGTGGGGGGGTTGAGAGAGTGGGGTGTGGAGGGAGTGAGGGGGTGGGGGGTTGGGGAGTGATGAGTGGGGAGTGGAGGGAGTGGAGCAGGGAGGCATATGTCTTGTGACATAATGTATGTAGGCGCCGCCCGTCCGGCTGCATGCTCCGCCGCTGGCTCAGCGTCCTGCCCCCAGCACACATTAAAAGAAATCTTTCCCAAACCTCCCATTCTTGCATTCCGGCAACCACCAAACCTCAAACAGAAATTAGTCACAACGATTTTAAAGACATGGATACGGGCTCAAAACGTGCAGCAACAAACGCTGCAAACTCTGCAAACATATTTGTCAGGATCCCACAGCCAGTCACAACCATAGAACATTCAATGTTAAAGGATCATACAGCTGCACATCCAGGAATTTAGTGTATATGATTCAGTGCAACAAATGTGACCAAGGTTGCTACATTGGGGAAACCAGCCAAGAACTACAAGGAAGAATGAATATGCACAGACACTCTATACTCCATCACGAAGAAGGAAGATACTGCTCACCTGTGAGACATCACTTCTCACAACCAGATCATTCCATAAATGATCTAAAAATCAAAATCCTCAATGGAATGTTTAAAAGCACCCAAGAACGGAAAACATTTGAACTCAGAATGATAAGACTCTTTGACACCAAAACCAAAGGACTTAATGTGGACATGGGTTTTCTCACACCCTACCAAAATTGTCTGTAATTATCCTGCTTGCCTCCACTCTTATCCACACTTTGTCTCCCCCCCCAGCATCCCTTCCCCTCCCCACCTTTCTTTGACACTGTCCCCTGGCTTCAAACACTTAACACCCTACCTTATCTACAGTAAATATCTGTTTTTTTTTTCCCTCTCTCCACACTGTTTTAGCCATAGATTCCTTTGTATATCAGTATTGCTTGACCTGAAGAAGAGAGGAGAACTCTCGAAAGCTTGTCCTATGACATAAATTGTTAGTCCAATAAAAAAGGTATCACCTAATACTGAAGAACTCATTTATTCTGCACTATCGCAACTGGACTAACACGGCTATTTTCTGCTTTATATATATATATATATATATATATATATATATATATATATATATATATATATATATATATATATATATATATATGTACAGGTGTCACAATGTTTGAGTGCATACAGTATGTGTCAGTGTGAGCAAAAATAAACTCAAGTATAAAGGTTTTGTGGAGATAAGAGATGTCAATACTTTTATTGCCAAAATGTGTAGACATTGTGGCTCCAGAATCATGTGATCACAATGATTTCTTTCAGATTGCTAACTCAGCTCTACATGAGCCATGGTAATGACCAACTACATAAAAGAATGGCATAAAATTACTTGCTGTTCTGAAACCAGCACAATGACTCTGTGTGTACGTAATCATGTATTGTTCTAGAAATAACATATGGACACTGAAAAAAGGAACAGAAACAAATGGTAAATAAAAATATGACTGTCGACACAAATCAGGATTATCAAAATTTACCAGAATGAAAGAAAATGTCATTTTATTGGACGCCTGGTCATCTGTCTAGCCATTGCTCATTATAATTTTAATGGAGAAAACATATCTGAAATCTGCAATACAGACACTATATGTACATATATGCATATGTACTATCAGTATAATCATGTATTTTGGCTCGTCACAAGTCTGTCCTTTTTTTATTGTGATTCGTGTCAGATTTGCATTATCATACATTTTGTTAAATTGTAAGGAAATTAATGGTGTCCTTTGTGTCACCTTTGTCAGCTGGCCAGAGGGGCCCCAGGAATTTTTATGAAATCTCTTTGGAGATACCATGGCCAGATGAGGTATAATCTCTGGTACTGTACATTTGTACACAGCCTTCAGTCACTTCACTTATAAACATACTGTATTGCTTTTCATTGTTTTATTGTCCCGTTAATGCTGACACCATGATGACCAAGGTTACTCTCACAGGAGAGAGAGAAAAATAGGTATTTTTCAAATGAACGTTAACCCCTTGGTTGCTTTATTGTTAACACTACTTAATAGGTTAAATAGGTTAAAGAAATTATCATGACAATAATTTGACATTTTTATTTTATTCAGTATATTTTTATATTGTACTCTGTGTAGTTTAGACATTACCTATTGCAGTAGTAAAGGTATATAGAAAGATAGGTAAAATTTAACTATCATATTATTATTTACTGGGTTCTTTTTCGCCCCTCTCTTTCTTTTTTTAACTTAAATTAAACAACTATTCAGGAAACTGATTAAAGTAACGCCATCTTTGGGTAAAACATGCATAACGCCATAATATTTGAAGCTTACACAAGGCAGTGCTAACTTGACATGGGTTAAGCGTATGCTAATGAGATAATTAATGACCATAGTTTTTGCATGTATTTAGATTGAGGGTACCTGTTGAACCCAGGGAAAGTAACTTCCATTATCTAATTACTGTAGGTAACGTCACATTAGTAGGCTTCTGAGGATTTACCCCATAGTGAGGCACACACCCTGTAAAAGCCACCTTTTGCTATTACCTAACTAACGTTAAGTTAAATCCCTATGTTATCTGTAACGGATCTCTGAGAATATGTGTTGTTAGAGGGAAAGCCTCTTTTGCATATCAGCTCAAATGTTCTTTATAATAATGCATAGGTGCGTTACGGCTTAAAACAGCACTTAACGCATCGTTACTGAGCTTTTAAGATTCCCGTTATCACTGAAGTTAGTGTATCGTTATGTATTTAACAGACTTCTGAGGATCAACCCCTATGTTTGTATAGTAGCGGCAGCTTTTATTCGAACAAATCACCGGCTTTTACCTGGCATGTTCCTGGAATGCCACGCTGTTCACCCGGAGCATGCCGCGCTCCCAGCCAGGCGCATGCCCGGCTGACGTGCGGCTGATGTGTTAATTGATAATGGTTCAGGATTTACTAGGCTGCAATGCTTCACGATGGCATAAATTCATGAATTGTAATGCAGTATGTATATATATATATATATATATATATATATATATATATATATATATACTGTAATACAACAACCCCTATAACCCCTAACATACAGTACTGTACACGTACAGTGCTGTATATGCACATCAATGATACTATAGGCCGGCGGGGGCGAGATGTGTTTGCAGCAGAGAGAGAACCGCTGCTCTCTCTGCGCAAACATCGGCACATTAAAAATTATTTAAAATACATTTTTATTCATAGTGTAGATGTACAGGGGGTCTCCGGAGCTGAACCGCATTGGTTTCAGGTCCGGGGACCCCCTGCTCCCCGAGCTACAGGCCCCTTTATGGAGTGCCGGTATCCCTCTGCAATTAAAGGTCCCGATCGCGTGACCGTGACATGTAAACAAAGCAAAGGGATACCGGCACCCCCTAAAGGGGTCTGTATCTCGGGAAGCAGGGGGTCCCCGGACCTAAAACAAAAATGTTTCTGCTCCGGAGACCCTCTGCACATGTACAGTATAAATAAAACACATATATAAATAAACACTCGTTCCTTACCTTAGCGGCTATGTGCTATGGTAACGAAGCAGCATGACTGTATTTTTAATAATATTGTACAGTGAGCAGGGGGTTCCCTGAGCCAGAAATCAAAGCTCAGGGGTCCCCCTGCTCTGCAAAATATTATTAAAAATACAGAAATGTTGCTTCATTACAATAGCTGATAGCCACTAAGGCAATGAAGGGGTTAACCCACCGTGCCCGCTTTATTGTATGTAGCGGGGGTGGGTGAAGGGGGTATTTGGCCCTTGGTGTGAGTTTAGGACTTGCAAGGGGGTTGCGGGTGCACTTAACCCCTTCACGGCCGTAGCAGTTAATACCGCTACGGTCATCAAGGGGTTAACCCCCTCCCGCTACCCCCACGCAGGCCCTAAACAACCACCGTTGGGGATAATACCCCCATCACCCACCCCCTAGCATTAATTTCTTGCTCAGGGAACCCCCTGCTCACTGTACAATATTATTAAAATACAGAAATGCTGCTTCATTACCATAGCACATAGCCGCTAAGGTAAGGAACGAGTGTTTATTTATATATGTGTTTTATTTATACTGTACATGTGCAGAGGGTCTCCGGAGCAGAAACGTTTTGGTTTTAGGTCCGGGGACCCCCTGCTTCCCGAGATATAGGCCCCTTTAGGGGGTGCCGGTATCCCTCTGCTTTATTTACATGCCGCGGTCACGTGATCGGAACCTTTAAATGCAGAGGGATACCGGCACCTCATAAAGGGGGCTGTATCTCGGGAAGCAGGTTGTCCCCGGACCTGAAACCAACGCGGTTCAGCTCCGGAGACCCCCTGCACATCTACACTATGAATAAAAATGTATTTTAAATAATTTTTAATGTTCCAATGTTTGCGCAGAGAGAGCAGTGGTTCTCTCTCTGCTGCAAACACATCTTGCCAGGGGACGGCCTATAGTATCATTGATGTGCATATACTGTACTGTATGTGTATGTTAGGGGTTATAGGGGTTGTTGTTATACAGTATATACTGTGTATATACAGTATATACTGCATTACAATTCATGAATTTCTCAGCTTCAAAGACAACAGCTCGCAAACGCCCCCATGCGTTTTTACACGGCATTGCAGTATTGCAGCCAGCGGGAATAAAATGCTTAAATCACAGCCACGAAAATAACGCAATACACCCCGGGAGAAAACGACACAAAACCGCACATCACCGGGATATTCCGAAATTCGCGGAGCTAGCCAAGTTAGAATAAAGTTGGTCGCTACTGTACACTGGTGACACACTTTATTCGAGCTTGGCTAGTTCCACGAATTCGGGTATACCCGGGTGTATTGAGGTTTGTGACTGTTTTCTGCCCGAGTGCATTGAGGTATTTTCCAAGCAGGGATTGAAGCATTTTATTTCCGCTGGCTGCAATACTGCACAGTATATATACATATACTGCATTACAATTCATGAATTTATGCCATCTGGTAGACACGCGAAGCATTGCAGCCTATTAAATCCTAATCATTATCATTTAACAGATCAGCCGCCCGTCAGCCAGGCATGAACCCAGGCTGGGAAGGCAAATGCAACGGGGCTTGTCAGAGGTGAGGAGCGGCGCATTCCAGGTATCTGCCAGGTACATACTGGGTATTTGCTCGAATAAAGTGTGTCGGTGCAGTATATATACTATATTGTTACCGAACACCTCATTCTCAGTGAATTTAGACTATACAACCACGTATGGATTTCTTTAGTACAGGAATTAACCGAGTGTACTAACCATGGCAATGAATGATCAATATTTCATTTATTTCACACAAACATAAAATCAGAATCATCAATATTTTATTAATTTAAACAAACTAATTCAAAAGAAAAGAATACAGTTTGAGAAATTGAATAGTTTTATTATTAAGGATTAATGTAAAGCATACTTATTTTGCAAAGTGCATTTTTTGAAATTATCAGTGAGACCACATGGCAAGAGATGAGTAATGGTGCATGACGCAGCTCTTGGTGCACACTATCCATTTTATATGAATTTTATATGAATTGTATTACAATTGTAAAGTGACTTTATGGACTGTTGAAAAAGCCTTTTTTTATTATTGCTACATAAACAATTATTTTAAAACAGAAATATATTTAACATTTATTTATTATAGTAAGTTTCAGTAGTTCATTCCCATGTTCTGTGAGTTGAAGCCCATGTTGAGCATTTGTTAAGAATGAACAGATGTGACTCGACTTATAATATTCACCACTCTGGCTGTGTGCGGCACAGTTCCACTGGCAATCCCAATAACTGCAAACAAATGTCACCTAAAACGAAATATATTAGAAGGTTAAAAATATACCTACAATCAGAATAATATTCTCACATCAATCAGAAAAAAAAGATGAAGTAATTAGCAAATTGAAGGACGTGTATTTGTGGAAAAAATAGCAATGTTTATTACAATCAAATACTTAAAATGAAGTATCAAATTATTCAAATAAAAACCTGTGCTACCATATTAACTATATAAATCCATTTTCACTGTCTTGGAAAATACACAAATCTGACTGTACAGTATAACATATTTACTAAGTGATTTTATTGCATAACATACCTTCCAGCATCAGAAGACACTGAATGGGACATAAGGTGTCTTCCACCTTATGATAATGATCCCATATCTCTATGTAGCCATGTGTAAAATTGGTGTACATATCTCTTTCATGCTGGCAGTAATCCTGGTAAGTATGCAGGGTTGCCAGTAACAGTCATGGAGGTTTGCCCTCACACCCTGGTGAGGTGTCATATGTATACAAGGGGAGTGGTAACATGCTCTGTGTCCACTTCTAGTGACACAAGAGATGTGGTTGCTTTCTGAGTCTATATAAGGCACAGCACTTCCTAAAGCAGTTTGTTCAGCATTTCAGTTGGTGTGCAGCCTCTGTTCAGTAAGATGTACGCGGAGGTCTGCAACAGTGTTGCAGTGGTCTGATGCAAGAGCTGTGAGTCTGTGCAGCTCTGAGCAGAGAGACAGAGAGAAGCTGGGGAATCTCTTTAGAGGAGAGGTGGAGAGCAACTCTATTAGAGGAGAAGGAACCTTCCTAATGGAGTGCAGCAGAGAGATGAGCGGCTAAGCTGCTAGCTGTGAGGGGCAGCTGGCCCATACCACCATGCCAATAAAGATGTCCTTGATAAAAGATACCCTCATGTATGAGTCTGGAATTACTCTGCAGAGGAAGGCACCACAGAGGAGTTCCTCATCAGAACCATCCCCATGCGGACGCAGGGATCCTGATGAGGTGGAGGCGCTGCACTGGATATAGGTAGGACTCGCACACACTACCTCAGATAGAAACGTGACGCAGAGATTCAACAATTCCTTATGGCCCAGATTTTGAGGAACTCTGTGAACATGTTGGGGAAAATTTGCAGCATAGTTCATAGACGCTGTAATGGCCTATCACAGCGTTTCCCAAACTTTTTTTTTCCATGACTCGGTTATTTTTGAACTTCTCCTTCGTGATCAACTAAAATTTTTATCGTCTATAGGTAAAATAAAACAGTTATGAATGTCCATACAGATTTTATATATTCTCCCAATCCCCTCTATTCTTTCCCCCCCCCCCTTCTCTCTGACCTACAGACACTCACACAGACAGACCAACACAGACACTGACCACGCACAGACACCCACACAGGCACCCACACAGACACAGCCACTGCCGGCCTGCACAGACACACACACAGCCACCGATACACACACACACAGCCACCGATACACACACACACAGCCACCGATACACACACACACAGCCACCGATACACACACACAGCCACCGATACACACACAGCCACCGATACACACACACACACACACACACACAACCACCGATACACACACACACACACAACCACCGATACACACACACACACAGCCACCAATACACACACACACAGCCACTGATACACACACACACAGCCACTGATACACACACACACAGCCACTGATACACACAGACAGAGACACACACACATACACTGATACTGATACACACACACACTGATACTGATACACGCACACACACACACACACTGATATACACACACACACAGCCACTGATACACACACACACACACACACACACACTGATACACACACAGACACTGATACACACACACACACTGATATACACACACACACAGCCACTGATACACACACACAAACACACACAGCCACTGATACACACACACAGCCACTGATACACACACACAGCCACTGATACACAAATACAGCCACTGATACACACACACAGCCACTGACACACACACACACACACACACACACACACACACACACACACACACACACACACACACACACACACACACACACACACACACACACACACACACACACACACAGATACACACACACACACAGAGCCACTGATACAAACACACTCTCCCCTATACACACACAGACACACACAGTGAAATACAGACAGCGACGGATGTGAGTGACTGGAGGGGGGGCAGGGGAGAGAGGAAAGGACGGCGATCCAAGCAGGCGGCTCCACCGCCTCCCCCTGCCCGCCAGCAACTGCGCAGCCACCATTGCCCGCACCAACTGACTTAGATGGTGACTGGGTGGGTGGGAGACGGTGACCTTAGACTGTGGGTGGGAGATGGTGACTTGGGAGAAGGTGACTGGGTGGGTTGGGTTTGAGACGGTGACTGGGTGGGTGGGTGGGTGGAAGACGGTGACTTAGACGGTGGGTGG
Organism: Ascaphus truei; assembly: GCF_040206685.1. Taxonomy (NCBI): domain Eukaryota; kingdom Metazoa; phylum Chordata; class Amphibia; order Anura; family Ascaphidae; genus Ascaphus; species Ascaphus truei. The sequence goes on along the minus strand of NC_134485.1, from coordinate 98,835,545 downwards.
GAGACGGTGACTTAGACGGTGGGTGGGAGATGGTGACTGGGTGGGAGATGGTGACTTAGACGGTGGACTGGGTGGGTGGTAGATGGGGACTGGGTGGGTGGGTGGGAGATGGTGACATAGACGGTGACTGGGTGGGTGACTGGGTGGGATGGTGACTTAGACAGCTAGACAGCTAGACAGCGACTGGGTGGGTGAGTGAGTGACTTGGTGACAGTGACTGGGTGGGTGACAGTGACTGGGTGGGTGGGAGACAGTGACTGGGTGGGTGGGAGACAGTGACTGGGTGGGTGGGTTGTTGGGTGACAGTGACTGGGTGGGTGACAGTGACTGGGTGGGTGACAGTGACTGGGTGGGTGACAGTGACTGGGTGGGGTGACAGTGACTGGGTGGGGTGACAGTGACTGGGTGGGGTGACAGTGACTGGGTGGGGTGACTTACCTTGCCGCCGAACTCTTTCCCCTGCTGCCCCAGATATCCCCGTGGCAGCTGCCCGGGATGGGAGGTGGTCTTGGGGGCGTGGGAGTTGGACTCGGGAGGGGGTGGGTGTCACGGAAGGTGAGCTCGGGGGGAGCGCGTGAAGCTGGCCGTGGGGGGAAGCGGGCCACAGCAGGAGCTAGTAATTCCCGCTCCGTCCCACATTGGGAGCGGGGGGGAGTCCCTGCTTGCCCTACGCATGCGAGCGGGACCGCGGGAGAATCGCGCCATTTTTTTTACCTTGAGCGGGGGGGCATGGGGGAGGGGGGAGGGGGAAGGGGCAGGGGGGAGGGGGAAGGGGCAGGGGGGTTCCGTGGCCCGGTGCCGGGTCGTGACCCACCATTTGGGAAACGCTGGCCTATCAGATTAACACAGCGGGGTTCCCTGCGTTTTAATGGGACATGTACTGTGCAAATGTCTCTATAAGGCGATCGCAGGGCTTTAATTTTATTTTAATCGCACAGTATTGTAGCAGGGGGCTTCCGGAGCTGAATTGCATTAATTTTAAGTCCGGGGACACCTTGCTTCCCAAGTTACAGGCCCTGACATGGGGTGCCGGTATCCCATCCATGTTTAAATCTCCCGTGTCAGCCCACATGACCGGGAGATTTAAATAAAGCAGGGGGATACAGGCATCCCATAACGGGGCCTGTAACTCTGGAAAATAAAATAAAAGCAGTTTCATTACCTTAGCGGCTAGCTGCTAAAGCAATAAAGGGGTTGAGCCAGAGTACCTTGTTCATTGAGAATAGAGATGGTAGGTGAAGGGGGTAGTTGCTCCAAGATGGTTGGTTAGGCCTACAGGGAAAGTTGCGGGAGGGGTTAACCCTTTGATTACCTTAGTGGTAGTAACTGCTATGGTAATGAAAGTGTTAACCCCTCCCACCCGAGAGGCCTAACGACCCCCCCTCGGGCAACTACCCCCTTCACCCACCTCCTCTACCCCCAATAAATATTACAATACAAATATCAATACAATACATTGAATAACCCCCCCACCCCCCTCCAAACCCATATAGTACAGTAATGGGCAAAATGCCTATTATCCATATCTGGATAATACCACATTTTCCTATTAAAAAATAAAACATAACCAAACCATGACCCAGCCAGCATACAGCCGAGGCCCCTTTTATTCTAAAACATCACTGCATTTTTCCTGGATTGTTTTTCAAATGCTACGCACTTCACCGGGTGCATGCCGCATTCATGTTGCGTTCTCAGCCGCGGTTCATGCGCGTTTCATGCGCGGTTGATGCGTTTATTGAGAATGGTTCAGATGTAATAGGTTGCAATTCTTCGCGTGTCCGCCAGATGGCAGATATTCATGAATTGTAATGCGCATGCGCTTCAGTAATGTGTCGACTTGCAGGTGTTTCGTTTAAAAAAGATACCACAGTGGGCTATCGTAAATTGGCCATGGGACTGAAGGAAGAGGTTACAATAATGTATCAATTTCGGCTTTTCATATTAAAGAAAGACAAGCACCAGTTTCTGGTTATTGTTCAGAGAGTCCCGCCATCAGTGCACAAATGCAGCCCGTGTTCCAAAAACCCGACAGAACGTATGCGTATTTAATATGGGCCGCGATTAATGCAACAGATGATAAGATGGCAACAGTTGTTCAAATTTATCAGTATTTTATCGAAAACTATGACTTTTACAAATTTTCGCCAGCTCCTCATGTGTGGAAGCATGCAATAAGGAAAAAGTTATGTAGCGATCCATGTTTTTATCGTATTGATCCCGAATTTATTGGAGGGTATTGGTGTGTATCACCGGGTTTTTCCTGTATCTATGATCATGAAGATGGCAAAAGGCGAAAGGTCGTGTTAAAACCAACTAAGAAATGACAGTCGCTGGCAGGCAATGCGCCAGCACCAGCACCAGCTTCCCATAACGGTCCCACTGTCAGTGACAACCCTTGCTGTCTGTCGACGCACAGATACCTGCAGCCTGAGCCAGATTTCGCGTGCAGTTTCGAGCAAGCTTGCATGTACCTAAGCGATTTCCAGCCTCATCAGCTTACTACAGGTGTAGTAGTCCCGCTGCCAACTGTCAACGTGTATGATCAAGAATACTGGATTGGCAGTGGCCCGGCGCCGGCGCCAGCTGAATGGGAAATTCTATGGTGAGTAATGTTGCCGTATTTTTTTCTGTTTTATTTTTATTTTGAAAATATCAATATCGGTGCGATTCAAAAGTCAAGCGATTCTCCTGTAAGCAATATCATTGGCTGAGCGGCTTCTACAGTACTGCAGATACTGAACAATTGGTGGAACGCTAGGCGCATGCGCATTGCAACCTTATTGAAACGCATATGCGTGTCATCACATCGACGGTAGGCGCATGCGCATGTGAACAGGAGATGCCCCCCGAGAAAATTATTGGTGGGACTGACTGGGAACTTCTTTAGGGGACTGACCATTACAGTAAAACTTTTCTTTTTGTTTTTCCTCAGAAAAGAAAACGGAAATGGAGGGATTTCGATGGATAATATCGCTTTGTGTAACAATGCCTGCACATTGCTGAATCGGATTTAAAAAACCACGTACCAGAGTCTACAGTTTAGTGGCCATTGTTATTGATTAGGATAGAATACCTGAAACAGTATGCTGATGTTTCCAGACCGTACAGTATAAAATACTTTTTTATATATACTGTATAATAAACCCGAAAAAATAAAAAGTATGCATGTATTCTACATGTATTACAGTACATATGTGTCTTCTATACAGTACCAGTACATACTGTACAGTACAGTATGTGTCTTCTATTTTTTTTTATACTCATGTGATGTGAAGTACTGGGAATGCCTACAGTATACAGTACAGTATGCCTGGACAGTAGTGTACATTGTAGAAACACTGTATTTTGTTACATTATCAAAGGAGCCAATGGAACAATTTAAAACAAATCAACATGTTCTTTTATTGGTGGAGTAAGTACAAAAACATTTATTTACAAATACTGTACAATGTAAAAACATTTTAAGTGCACAGCAATTCAAAACATCAACAGGTGTATGGTTTACTGCTAGTGAAAACATTTATGTATAGAAAGTAAAAACATTTACAGTCAGTCAGTATGGTTTACAGTCACATGTTGTTATTAAAAAAAAATCTTTATTCATAAAATATACAAAACGCAACATCTCCTTTATTAAAGAACGGCAATTCAAAACATTTACAGTGGGATGGTGTGCCGAACAGTCAGTCAGTCAGGCCTGCACAACTACAGTCCTCGAGGGTCGCAAACAGGCCTGGTTTTCAGGATAACCTTTGAAAACCGGTCCTTTTGCGGCCCTCGGGGACTTGAATTGTGCATGTCTTGTGTACAGTAAATAAAAACATTTATTTATTAATACAAGTTAAAACACTCAACGTCTCCTTTATTTAAGTACAGCAGGTCAAAACATGTACAGTACAGTTCAGCACAACAGTATGGTCTTACCAGTTATTAAAAAAAAATCTTTATTCATAAAATATACAAAACGCAACATCTCCTTAATTAAATAACGGCAAGTCAAAACATTTACAGTGGGATGGTGTGCAGAACAGTCAGTCAGGCCTGCACAACTACAGTCCTCGAGGGCCGCAAACAGGCCCGGTTTTCAGGATAACCTTTGAAAACCAGGCCTGTTTGTGGCCCTCGGGGACTGAACAAAACATTTACCAAACATTTACAACAGTTGAACACTCACGCAAATGCGAACCCCACCAGATTGTCCTTCCATGGCCGATGCCTTGCATGGCGCTAAATGCCCTTAATAGAGTCTCGAACGCCTTTCATTACAGGATCTGTAATTGAAAAATTACGCCGCAATTCATCCAGAATGGTCTTTCTTAAATTGTCAGGAAGTTGCCTTTTTTTTCACGATTTCCTTCGTAGTTCACTTTGAAGGCCCACTCGCAGTACAAAAAGTAGGACACGTGGTGCTTAAAAAGTAACAAGGCATACTTGTGGGGTACACCAGCACTCATCACCCTATACTTCTCCCTGAGTGCCGGTGGCATATCGCGCAGGATGATGTCGGGCACCGTATCGATGCAAGCGAATGTAGGTGTTCTTCTGTGAGCGGGTGTGCTTGTGGCGGCGGGCGAGGGTAGGTTGTCTGGGAGGAAGCTTTCCTCCTCTCTTGGTCGCCGTGTTGTCTCCTGGCGTGGTCTTGATGGGGTTGTCATGTTATCCTCGTCAATGGCATACATGTACACAAATTCTTCTGGTGGAGGGGGTGCGCTTGGTGATGGAAGGTGGTCGATGCTCCCATTCATCACATCCATGCCACCCTCCTGCTCCGACGTCGGGGATACAGGGACTTGAACACTGAGCAAATTATGTATCCCCGCTATGTCAGTCTCTATCTTCTCCATCTGTCGATCCATCTTCTCCATCCGTTGATCCATCTTCTGCATCCGTTGATCCATATTTAGCATCCGTTGATCCATATTTAGCATGGTCTCCAGAAGCAGATCTATCTTTGTCAGCACAATAGAGTTCCCGGGGATATCCACACTTATCCCATTCAGCATCCGGTCTAACGAGCTGCTTCTTGTGCATGGTGTTCTGTGGACATCTGGGTGGATGGGTGATACGGAGGATGAGATGGGGGTTCCATGGAGAGAAGCAGCAGCGTTGTCGAAGAAGGGTGGAGGAGGTGAACTGTGGATATCCGGGAGAGGAGAAGCGGCAGCGTCGTCGAAGAGGGATGGAGAAAGTGACCTCTGGATTTCCGGGCGAGAAGCGGCAGAGTCATCTAAGCGCAAAGGAGAAAGTGACCCATGGATTTCAGAGGCACCAGCGGCAGCGTCGTCGAAGAGCAGTGGCGAAGATCGCCTGTGGGTTTCCGGAAGGGCGGCGGCAGCATCGAGGACGAGTAGTGGGAGAAGACGGGCTGAAGATATCCGTGAGAGCGGCGGAAGAGTCGTCGAAGCGTATTGGAGGAAGTGGTCTCCGGGTTCGATGGGTTGGCTGCCATTTGTTTTGCATTGAGTGTATATCACCGTATTTCTTCCTGACATAATAAGGCTGACGTCTATTAAAACCATTAGCCTTTGGAGTCAGCAGAAGGTTTTCTTTATTGGCCTTAGCCTGTCGCTTTGGCCTTGGCGTGGAAACGGCTGCCACCTTTTGCTTTTTCTGTGTGATAGGCACCGCAGAGGCGAATGGCTTCCTGCGTCCGTAGAATCAGGGTTGATCCATGGAAGCAGATGGCACAATGCAGTATCTGGACAAGGGCAAGTTCAGATAAAGATCATTGAGTGGTGGGCTATGCAAAGTGTGTAACCTTTTATGCATGGCGACGAGGTACAGGTGTTGAAAGTGGGCGTACTCTAATGTGAGTCATTACCGTATAAATACACCATCCAATTTGTGGATTCACTGCACATTGAATACACATCGACTAAACATCGAATATACAGTGTTGTGTTTGTATTTCTTTTTACTCGCAGCAATGCCTGTTAAAAAGATTTCAAAGGATCTCAGCATGTGAATTAAGGAGATGTACACGAGCGGACACCGAATTGCTGATATCCAACGCTGGTTAGCTACTTCTGGCCTCGCTGTGCCATCACCCACCGTGAGCTATCATGCACACGAAAAAAACAGAGAACGCAAAAGGACACCAACGGTAACTAACGCGTAAGTATATTTATACTGTATAACTAAAAAAAAAATTTTTAATAAAATATTGTACTGTAGATCTACTAGTGTACTGTAATAGTGTACTGTAGATCTACTGTATCTAATTTTATCGTTATTTCGGTATATTTATACAGTATAGCAACGGTATATGTATATTTTTTATATTGCTGCATATTAATAGAACAATATATTGTGTACTGTAGATCTACTGTATCTAATTTTATAGTTATTGCGGTATATTTATATAGCAACAATATATACTGTATATTGTTTATATTGCTGCATATTAATAGAACAATATATTGTGTACTGTAGATCTACTGTATCTAATTTTATAGTTATTGCGGTATATTTATATAGCAACAGTATATACTGTATATTGTTTATATTGCTGCATATTAATAGAACAATATCTCACTGTATACTATTTTAACTGCAAATGATGTGCTGTGCTTGGGGCCTACTGCACTGTAACTTACCGGATTGTTGTTTTTCTGTACATTGTAGGGAGACAACTCTTCTGTTCGACAAAATACGTGAGGAGAATGATAAGAAGAGTGCATTAAAGGTCAAATACACTCTGCAGCAAAATCACAATCTCACTGTATAAAGAAGATGAGACGCAGAATTGGATGGAAATATGTGTGAGGTTAGTACTGGACAGTACAGGATGTAAAAGTGTTGTTTAAGAAACTGTACTGTACCGCTAAAATTATTTATTCCTTGTCATTACAGAGCGTACCCCATGATAAGGAACGTTAACAAAATCAAGAGAGTGGTCCAGGCCCAGGCATGCATCGACAGTGGAGAAACTTTCCAGGATTGCATCTTCACTGACGAGTCTACTGTTTCGCTAGAGAGATTTGCCACCTTTGCATTCCACAAAAAAGGTCGCATATCTATGAAGCCGCGGCCAAAACAACCAGTGAAGATGCACGTGTGGGGTGCCATCTCTAGGCGTGGACCAGGATGCATTGTCATCTTTGAAGGTAAAATATATAAAATATAATGTAGCCTTATGCACTGTACTGTACTAATGTGCAGTTTTTTGAACACTTTTCTTTTCTTGTTATAGGAATCATGAATAAAGCTTTCTTCCAAGACAAAATTGTGCCTGAGATTGTGGAATACATCACACGCGAGTTCCCGGATGATCACCATTTCAACCAGGACAACGATCCGAAGCACACGGCATCAACAGCGCATATCCTTGAGTGCGGTATCAACTGGGTGAAGACTGTGTAAGTGCGGTAACCGTGTCTCATTTTTTTCCCACTGTTTTTACTGTGTACTGTATCTCTTAAACTAATTGTCCTTTTTTTCCAATGACAGATCGCCAGACTTCAATCCGATTGAAATGTTCTGGCATCAGCTGAAGGACCATATCCGAAAAGTCAAGAAACCCTCCAAAAAGGATGAGTTGGTGAAAGGCATACTGAGTGTTTGGAACGATGTACTCACCGTGGAACGCTGCAATAAATATATTGACCATTTTGCGACTGTGTTGCCCATTGTGATCGCGCGTAATGGGCAAGCATCAGGAAGGTAGTATGGTATACTGAAGTACTGTACTGTAGTATTGTAAGTACAGTATGATACAGGTAAGTATGGCACAGATTGTTTCTTTCCTTGTAGTCAGAGTATAAAGTAGTTGCAGTATAGACTAGTTTGACAGTACTACGGAAACTGCATACTGTAGTCCAATATGGAGTAGCTATACAGTACACAATGACATAATACAGTATGCACTTACTGTACAGTACAGTAACTGCTCAATTTCTTTCTTTCCAGAGAGAGCAGCACCAGCCATCTAGTTACAAAGTATTTAACAGTAGTCAGAGTATACAGTAGTTCCAGTATGGACTTTGTTTGACAGTGCTAACAGCGTACTGTAGTCCAATATGGAGTAGCTACAGTATATAGTACACAATGCCATAATACAGTACAGTATGCACCTAACTGCTCAATTTCTTTCTTTCCAGAGAGAGCAGCACCAGCCATCTGGTTCCAAACTATTTAACAGTAGTCACAGTATACAGTAGTTCCAGTATAGACTAGTTTAACAGTACTACACAGCACACAATGCCATAATACAGTATGCACATAACTGCACTAATTTTTTGTTTTCTTGTCCATTCAGGAAAAAAGAATGAACTGGGAGAGAGGGGGGGGTGTCGTGTACGTCTGAACTGTTTGTACAGTCAAGTGTACAGTATCTAAACATCAGTAATGATGTACACAAAACCTCTCCTCTCTCAATGAACTACTGTACTGTACACAGAATGAGGAAGAAGATAAAGACGGAAAAAATTATATTACTATATATATATATATATATTATAAATTATATATTATTAAATAATATTATTATCAATGTGCATTATTCATGTTAATCCACCGGCCCTGGAATACACAGGGGACACGTCGCTACCCCAAACAAACATACACAAAACCTGAAAATAATCTACCTGGTGCAAGGGAAAAGAACACAATTTTAACACACAAATAATCAGCTAGGATTATATAAAGCCCCCTATTATTGCACTCTACGTAGGTGACAAAATGAGTGTATTGTCATATCTTAGAAGGCCACAAAATAACCTATTCCCTAAATAGGGTAAACCACAATAGGTCACGCTCAAATGAAAATTACAAATACTTTAATAGAATACTATAAAAACGACGAAACACCATAAAAATGCACAAGAGTGCATAGATAAAATCCCCAAATGTGTGGAGTCACGGAACAAAAACGTGAACAGGTACTGTTCAAAACACACAGCTGTAAATATACCGAGACTGTGTGAAGCAGTCTCGGTATATTTACAGCTGTGTGTTTTGAACACTACCTGTTCACGTTTTTGTTCCGTGACTCCACACATTTGGGAATTTTATCCATGCACTCTTGTGCATTTTTATGGTGTTTCGTCATTTTTATAGTATTCTATTAAAGTATTTGTTATTTTCATTTGAGCGTGACCTTTTGCGGTTTACCCTATTTAGGGAATAGGTTATTTTGTGGACTTCTATGATATGACAATACACTAATTTTTTCACCTACCTAGAGTGTAATAATAGGGGGCTTTATATAATCCTAGCTGATTATTTGTGTGTTAAAATCCACCGGCCCTCAATTTCCATCTGACAGAAGAACTTAATAAAGACTCCATTATGTACTATTCATGATTATTTTTATATTTGTATTTTTTGGTTCCTGATAAAATAAAATAAATATTTATTTACATTCCTGCTAATCATAATCATTGACAACAACCCCCCACCCCTCACACACCTACAGTACACCAAAGAAAAAAAATGAATGACAAAACAACATGAATCAGTTAATGTTTTTTTAACTCTCAATTCTCACAGTGCTGTGCAAATCAGATTTACATATCAAATTCGAGAAGGGATTTTTCCAAAGCGTTACCGCAAACAAAGCATCAAAGGCTTGGAGGGGGGGGGGTGAGTCATGCGCAGTAATCAGCTAGCTCCAATCTCAAAGAGGATTACACGCATGCGCAGTGAGGTGACGCTCGGCTAGGGACGGATTAAGAACACAATGGCAAACTTCAGAAAATGAATGACTGTAGAGATGTCTGTCGATAAGAGTTTCAAATCCTTGAACGAGCCTTGTGTGTGTGCGTTGGGGAGGGAGCTGCATGAAGGATTAGCTGTGCAGCAGTTCAAAGAAATGACAATTTCAAAAGGCAGTTCATCATAATAATTTGATACCTACACCCCCAAATACAGTACATAAAAAGCACATAAATCAAACATGTGCAGTCAAACACACAGGGTCACAGTCAAAAGCTACATCACAGATTGAATATCGTAATATCAAGATGGTTTTTGCAGGCTTGTGGAGAAAATAAAATTAGAATAAACTTTTTTTTTTTTTTGGTCACTCAAGCAAGCAGTGGTGGGTGAAGTTACAGGCGCATGCGCAGTAATCAACTAGCTCCCATCCCAAAGAGGACTACATGCAGGCGCATAGAGAGGTGATGCTCTGCTAGGGACTGATTAAAAACACAATGGCAAGCGTTTTATATTTATTTTTTTTCTCCTGGTAAAATAAATATTTATTTACATTCCTGCTAATCATAATCATTGACAACAACCCCCCCCCCCCACACACCTACAGTACACCAAAGAAAAAGAATGAATGACAAAACAACATGAATCAGTTAATGGTTTTTTAACTCTCAATTCTCACAGTGCTGTGCAAATCAGATTTACATATCAAATTCGAGAAGGGATTTTTCCAAAGCGTTACCGTAAACAAAGCTTCAAAGGGTTGGAGGGGTTGTTGGGTGAGTCATGCACAGTAATCAGCTAGCTCCCATCTCAAAGAGGATTACAAGCAGGCGCAGTGAGGTGACGCTCGGCTAGGGACGGATTAAAAACACAATGACAAGCTTCAGAAAATGAATGACTCTGTAGAGGTGTCTGTCGATAAGTGTTTCAAATCCTTGAGCGAGCCTTGTGTGTGTTCGTGGGGGAGGGGGCTACAGGGTACAGCTGCATGAAGTTCAAAGATAATGACATACTTTAATTTCAAAAGGCAGTTCATCATAATAATATGATCCCTACACTCCCAAATACAGTACGTAAAAAGCACACAAATCAACCATGTACAGTCAAACGCACAGGGTCGCAGTCAAAAGCTACAGCACAGATTGAATATTGTAATATCAAGATGGTTTTTGCAGGCTTGTGGAGTAAAAAAGAAAATTAGAATAAACTTTTTTTTTTTTTTGGTCACTCAAGCAAGCAGTGGTGGGTGAAGTTACAGGCGCATGCGCAGTAATCATCTGCTGTCAAGCAGGAATGTGATTGAAACCAGAAAGGAATGGTATTGCACTGTAGATAAGATAAGAAGTTGAAATACCCTGCAGTGCAGTAAATTATCCTGTGTGTGTCCGAGCGAGGGGTGAGCGCTGTATATACCGAAATGTGACACTGTTACAGTACTGTACACGCCTATGCATTTCAACAATTTTCAAATGAGACATACAGTACAGCACTGCAAATGCATGTATACTGTAAATAAGCAAATTTACAATTACTGCGCACGCACACGCAGACTGTGTACTAACGTAGGTTGAACTGCTAAGGTATTAGACTTCCAAGAATACAGCTCGTGAACGCCCCCTGAGTCTTTAGACGGCATTGCAGTATTGCAGACAGCGAGAATAAAATGCTAATATCACAAGAGCTAAAATAACGCAATTCACTCCGGATCAAAAAAAAAAACGCATCTGACCGAGATTATCAGAGAGCCGCGGATACAGCCGATTTAGGCTAAAGGCGGCCGCCACTGTATAGTAAATTAAAGTTGTACTTACTCCTGCCAGGATGATGGCCGTCCTCATCCCCCTCATCTTCCTCTTCTTCAGTGGGCACCGACAGTAAAATAAAAAAAGAACTACTGGCCACTAACCTCTTAATCACCGTATCGGTTAATAACCATTATAGTAATTAAGGGATTAACCCCCCCCCTTACGCTACCCACCCAGGAGGCCTAACCACCCTCCCCATGGATACTGCCCCACCCCCACTAAACCAATTGACTGGCACAGTGATACACCGTGCCCAGTTGTCATGGTTGGCCACTATGGCAGTCAATGGGGAACCTAAAAAAAGATACACAATGAATTAAGATACTATCAATGTGTTTCTTACCTTTGCTGTCTTCACCCTCCGAATCCTACTCAAGCAGCAACCTCTTCACCAACGACTCAATGCTCTTCAACAGCTGATGGTCATCCGGTAAGTTTTTTTCTTCTTTCTTTTCTTCTGTCTTCTGTACTGTACAGTATATTGTAATCCAATGGGGGTGGATGTTGTCCCGTCATCTTCTTGGGTCAAATGAGATGGGACAGGGCTTAAATAAGGTTTGTGACATCACATTTGAGTGTCAAATGGTACATCCCCAAGCCAATTGGCTGGTGTATTATGTGACAGGGTCCATTTTTTTAAAGGATGGGATGTCATCTTAAAGGGAGTGAACCCAGCCAAGAAGGAAGGATATGCTTCCCTCCCTTTAAGATGACGTCACCAGAAAAAAATTGATCCCATCACATGGTACTCCGAACAATTGAATTGGTGGTGTACCATATGATGCCTCACATGGTACACCCCCAATCCGATTGGTTGGAGAACCATGTGACAGCTTAAAGGGATGATGTCACATCCTTTAAAAATAATGAATGCCATCACATGGTACTCCAACCAATTGGATTGGAAGATATACTGTACTCACATACTCATTATAATCTGTGCATCATGTACGTTCTTCTTAACTCCACAGTCCTCAAATTGCAAGCTGATGAAAACAGCGCAAAACATGGAGCACAGGTCTTGATGCATTGACCCGAACAGAGGCAAGATGAAAATGACGCAATTTACATCAGTTTTGTTCCTAATTTGCCTTATTCATCACGCCTATACTGTATCTTTAATATATTATCATACTGCACCGACACACTTTATTCGAGCAAATGCCTGGTTTGTACCTGGCAGAAACCTGGAATCCGCCGCTGCTCACCTCTTGCATGCTTCGTTGCGTTTGCCTTCCCAGCCACGGTTCATGCCTGGCTGACGGGGGCCTGATCTGTTAAATGATAATGAGAATGATTTACTAGGCTGCGATGTTTCGATTGTCCACCAGATGGCATAAACTCATGACTTAAGTAATGTGTGGCCTTTGCAAGTTGTTTCGTTTCCAAAAAAAAGTTACTTTATCCCAGTACAGTATGCTATTGTGTAACTTGTCCTTGAGACTGAAGGAATAGTTGCAAAAAATGTATCAATTTAGGCTTTACATACAGTAATGTATTAAATAAAGACAAAGATCATTTTCACTTACACTATTCTACAGAGACATGAGTGTTCAAGTGGAGCCCGTGTTCCAAAAACCTGACAGAAGTTATGCTTATTTGATATGGGCCGCTATAAATGCAACAGAGGATAAGATGGCAACAGTTGTTCAAATTTATCAGTATTTTATCG